>NC_133666.1:133661311-133668811 GCF_037893015.1 Macrotis lagotis | reverse complement strand
CCCTTTGGGCAAGAAACCGAGTCCCCGCAGCAGCCACCGGAAAATAATTACTTTCATATCAAAACTCTGCAGGAGCCGGCCCGGTCCTACAGCCCCCGGCTCCCTAACCTCCCGTGTCTCTGTGTGTGTGTGTGTGTGTGTGTGTGTGTGTGTGTGTGTGTGTGTGTGTGATGGGGGTGAGGAGGGGTAAGGGGGTGGAAAAGGAGAGCTTTAACTGAATAAATTTGTTCAATCAAAGACACAAAAACACACTCACACAAAAAAAGAGGAATCGGACTCAGGACTTCAGGGAGAAAGAGGGGAGAATGTTTCTCCCATTGATACCCCCTACTAGCCAATCCCCATCCCTGGCCCCTGCCCAGCACTGGGGTGGGGGAAGGGGGGGACTGGGATGTGAACAAGAGAAATGACCCGGGGTTGGAGGGGGAAAGAGTACTAGAAGAGTTTCTGTGTTTTCACCAGCTTTATTTATCAAAAATTTTACATATATAAATATTCTTAGACATTTTTGCATTTTACAAGGTTGAGGATTCTCGTTGTGGGTTTTTGTTTTGTTTTGTTATTCTTTCTTACTCTCTCGCTTTCGGTCTGTGATGAGGGTTCGCACCCCAAAATCCAGCTGTTACTGCTAAGGTCGAAATTCAGACATCTTTTTGCTTTCTTTTTTTTTTTAAAGAAACGAAGGGGGGAAAAAAACGTTTCTAGAACCGATCACCTGATTCGTTGTGTGGACGCCTGATGTGGGGCCCGTTCGCTCCGTTGCGGGGCAGGGGAGCCGACATCCCTTTCGGCCCGGCTCGGCCTGGCCCGGCTGGGCCGTTAGTCCATATCGAGTTCTTCGCAATCAGGACCGCCAGGCTCCGTAGGGCCTCCTGGTTCGGTCGCGCTACAGTTCGCTGCGTCCCCGCAAGGGCTAGGCTCCCGGGGGAGAGGTGCCGGAGAGGGCGACTGGGGAAAGCCTCCCCCACCCCCACCTGCTTCTGTACCACAGCCCGCTCCAGCTCCGGGTCCCGCTCCAGCTCCGCCGCTCTCCGCCGAGTCCCTGTAAGCTGAGGGTGCCAAGGCCGTCCCCGCCGGGCCGCCCCCACTGCTGCTGTCTGGGCTGCAGTTGGCAAAGGGAGAGTTCGTGGAGCCCGGGCCAGGGTAAGCTGGCGCCCCCGAGGCTGACCCGAAACTGGCCTGACCAGGGTTAGAGGCGGGGGGCGGGGGAGCTGGGGGGGCGTCTTTAGGAGCCTGCTCCGGGCCGGGCCCGGCCTTAAGGGCCGCTTGGGGGACGAGGAAGCCGAGGGGCTGCGTGATCGGATAGAGCAGGAAATGTCCTTTGCCGATGAGGGTCCGCGGGGCGCAAGGCAGGCCCGGCGCAAAGTCCAGAGTGGCTGGCGCTTTTCGGCGCGGGGGTGAGTCGGACAGGAGGCTCTCTACGCTGAAAGGGCTGGGCTTGGGGAACCCGGAGGAGCCTCGACCTGGGGCGCAGTCCGAGGAAGAGGAGGAAGAGGAGGAGGACGAAGAGGAGGAGGAGGACGAAGAGGAGGAGGAGGACGAAGAGGAGGAGGAGTCCTTATCCGGGAGCCGGCTCAGCCTCTGCTGCAGGCCGGCGCCGCTTCTTTGGCTCGGGTAAAAGGCTGGTTCACAGCTGCCGGGGGCCGGGGGCTCGCCGGCCGCGCTGGGAGCAGGCCGTGGGCCTTTGCCCGGGGGCGGCTCCGGGGGCTCCGGGGAGAGGCCGCCACCGCCGCTGTCACTGTCGGAGCTGGGTGTACTGTGCAAGGACAGGCTGCTGGGAGAGTGCAGGTGGCGACTCTGGCTCTTGAGCAGTTTCTTCTCGTGCTTGCGTTTCTTCTTCTCCATCTTCTCCAGCTCCTTTCGGGCTATCTCCTCCGGGTCCATGGGCTCCCCGCTGCACGTGGTGGGATGAGAGTTGTGAGCCGGCCGCCCCGGCCCTTTCTTGGTATTCTCCTTCTTTCTCCATTTGGCCCGGCGGTTTTGGAACCAGACCTAAAAAAGCCGGATAAGGGAAAAGCAAGGGAGAGTCAGACTGGGGGGCCGGGGCCGGGGCGCTGAGGGGGAGGGAGTGGAGACCAGAGGATACAGAGCAAACGGGGCCCTGATGTTGCTTCTCTACCCTAGCGGGAAATTGGAGTTGGGAGGGGGAAGGTGTTCTGAATGGCCTCGTGTTAAAAAACAAAAAGTGAAACTAGGCAGGCTAGGTGAAAGGGGAGAATAGAAAAGAAGCTATTCCTGAATTTCCCTGTTATGGGATTTCATCTACACACTCGACTAGGCCGCAGATTCAAGCATCCTTTTGATCCAAGAAGTGTTTATAGGGATACATGGATGCTGCCCTCCCAATACAGTCTGCTCCCCGCTGATTCCTCAGTTCTGGGCTAGCTTTAGATGCTGGAGCTCAATTTTCAAAAACCAAGAGGACTGCCCAAAGTTAACTGGGTGGTGCTATGTCAAGAAATAGTGGAAAGAAGAGCATCTCTTGCCTCTCTCTCTCTCTCTCTCTCTCTCTCTCTCTCTCTCTCTGTCTCTGCGTCTCTCTGCGTCTCTCTCTCTCTCTCTCTCTCTCTCTCTCTCTCTCTCTCTCTCTCTCACACACACACACACACACACACACACACACAAATACACAAAATTTGAGAATCTAAGAACCTAATCAGCCTTTTGGGCTGCCAAAAACCTCGGCTTCTTTTCAGTCAAGAGAAGCCTTCACAACTTTAAGCTCCAAACTCACTCACCCAAGTCCCACAACCTGCCTCTTTCTACGTGATCCCCAGAAGAATTTAAAGCTCATAGAGTTCTGATTTGGTGAGTGGTGACTGATTTCTAAACCCACTCATCATTCCTGCCGGAATGAAGTGCAAAAAATGCATCCAGCTGGGGACCAGCTGGGGCTTCCCCATCCCTAGCTCCAGCGCTGGTGATAGAGGAACCCAACGAGGGTCACAGTAGTACCTCTCTTTTACTCAACACTTCCTATAACGTTTCTTAACTTATTTAGGCCCCAGGGTCAAGGGTCCTGCCAGAATAAGAGCAAAATAATCTGAACCTTCGTTCCCAGAGTGTTCAGAATGGAGAGGAAGAAATTCCAGAGACAGTCTATATATATATATATCCCACTTATCTTTTTTCCCCTTTCGCCCTCATCCCTTACTGAGTCACTTCCATGAGAATGGTTTGCCACGGTTTTCTTTTGATTCTCACTTTGCCCAGTGTCGCTAGTAATCATCCCCCAACACAGGAAACACAACATAGGAAAACACAACACTCAACAATCCACTTCCTCCCACACAGGTACATATGTACAAATTCCTTATTTCTCTTAAACCACCCTCCTCAAACACCACACGCACAGGCATCCGTGCCTTTAAGAAAGAGGATGATTAGAAACCAAAATTAACGTGTTTTTTGGACGCTGTATCATAGTTATCTCTAACAGGACGAGAGAAAAGTATTTGTACCTAGAAAAAGATGGAGATGTGTTTGTTTAGACCTCTCCCAGTCTTGTCAGTAAGAAAGCAGCGCCGGTACTTGGTGCTGGTAGCTCCTTTCTTTGTGCCCATCGCAGACCGCCTTGTCACTGAGAATTACTCATTATCGTATTAGAGGGAAATGAAGGGGTCTCGACTTCACTTAACAATCTCAGAACAAATTGGATAAAAGGATTTCAAAACAGAAGAGGTCATGAGGGGAAGGAAAAGCATTCAGTAAATACACCTTTTTAAACAATGCTAATGGGCGAATTCGCTGCGGCGCAATAGCCTCGCCCTGCCTCAGTCTAAACGTTCCAGAGTTTCACGCAAATAACCAGGCTTCAATTACAAGGAACCCAACTTCCCCACTTCACCAAAAACCTCTATGTTCCACGAAAACATTAATTAAGCAATTTCATTTTGAATTTTTAATGCACCAGATTAACGCTGTATTTTGAAAAGTGAAAGCTGCCCCACAGTTTCCATACCAAGGAGATGCAAATAAAAAAAAAAATCAGGGGCGTTAGATAGATTCTGTTCCTTTCAGTTCTCGGATGTGTTAACTATTTAAGTTTCCGGCTCCCTTTCCTCTGCTCTCCCCCTTCTGAAAAGCGATGAATAAATACATGTTTTCTATCTGAATATTTTAGAGCCAAATAAACAAACAAACGGGTTTATTCAAAGCAAGGGAGAGGAGCAGCTGTTCAGTGGAAAAGGGGAAACACAGGCGCAGCTTGGAAGTCGTTTGTGTCTGAACTTCATGCCTAGTTCCCCTTCACCTCTACTGTTTGTCTGTTTTCCTCCTATTTTCAATAACGCTTCCCATATATTCCCTTCCCCCCACACCATATCCTATTCTTTAATAGCTCAACAATCCCTCTTGTACTGGTGACTTTATTTCACCCATACACTCTCCCCAACATACATTCATCTCCAGTATCCAAGACAGCTGATTTCTGAGTTAAACTGATTAAAACAAATTCTGCTCTTTTAGGGCCTATTCTCTTCTCCCTCCCCTCCTCTTTATCAATAGTCCCCCTCTCCCATGGTGATAAATCTTTACACATATCTTTCTTCCAAAACGCGCTAAGGACTGGAACTGGGATTTCACCCCTCTATAGTCAATTTCACACACACACAAGCACACACCCCCATCACCCCCACTCCCCCCCCCCATATTACTCGCCGGCGGCGCAGGAAAGTAAGGTCACCACAGACCAGACCAGAGAGGACTCGACACTGGAGTCCTAGAACAAAAGGGAGGGGAAGAAGGTAGGCAAAGGGAGGGGAAGGAGTCTGAAAGCCACTCTCTGCAAAGGCTGGCCCTGGGAACCGGGAACTCCTGTGTCCTAGGAGGGAGAGTGGCGGATGGGGTGTGTGTGCTGGGACTGTTACCTGCACTCGGGACTCCACCAGATCTAGGCGTAGAGCCAGCGCTTCCCGCATGAAGACGTCTGGGTAGTGGCTCTCGTTAAAGGCCTTCTCCAGCTCCTCCAGCTGCCAGCCGGTGAAGTTGGTACGGGTTCTTCTCCGCTTACAGCCTGGACTCTCCTTATCCGGGTCTCCGGAGTCTGTAAGGGTACACAGGAGAGGAATGATGAGGTCAGACCTCTGGCTTGTGTTCCTCTGCTCCCTCCAAAGGATCACGCTATTTATCTTCATCCCTGCCCAGTTTTACTTACTACAAGGAGTAGATCGGGGATCCCCACTCCCCCCCTCCCAAATCATAGAACGACTTCGTCCGGAATACCCAAAGTCTGTGCCCTTCCCCTACTGTAGAGGTGATAGAAATTCCGTCCCCTCGCCATCTAGTGCTGCGCTCACCCAAGAAAGGCTAGGGAGTTTTAGTTTTGTCTGGAGTGAGGGACCCCGGGAGAAAAAAACCACTGAGTTCCTCGGAGCTATTCCTTCACCCAGAACCCGATTAACTCGAGTCCCAGGACAGACCCCAACTTTCTTAAATCTTGGGGTCTGTGTTCCCTGGCAGGGAAGGTTTACCTGGTTATCAACCCACTCCTCCAAGAGGGAGGAAGGGTAACTTTTTCCGAAAGGGACTGAGCTTCTTCCCCTGACGGCGCCCCCCACTGTCCGCCCCATAGTTAACCCTCCCTTCTCTATCCACAAGCCTACCTGACAGCTTGAAGGTCTGACTGTCCCCGCTCACCCCGCAGCCCGACGGCAGCAGTGGGGTCGGATTGACTACTGAGGCAGCGCAAGAACCGTTCAGTAATCCATCTATGGAGAAGGGGACCGAAGCGGCGGCAGCGGCCGCCGCGGCCGCGGACTGCAGCTGGTGCCCCGCCAGCTCGTAGACGTGGTGGTGGCCTAGGGGGTAGGGAAAGCCCACCATGCCGCCCAGAGAGCCCCCGAACTGGGCATGGGGGTGATCCAGGATGCGGCTGTCCATCATCTCCGGGGTGGCAGGGCGCAGCTGGAGCTGAGGAGGAGGAGGCGCAGGCGGCGTCGGCGGAGGAGGAGAAGATAGGGACCTGGAGCCCAGTACATGCTTCGCCCGGACTCCAGCGCTTTACTTTATCAACATCAAGCTCCCGATAATTAGCACCGGCCGGGGGAATTTGGGACCAATAAGAAGCGCTAATCGGGTCTGACGTCAGAGGCGTGCAGGGTGCAAGGAAACGTTTTCCATATCGATTGCTAATTATACCTGACATGCACCTCAATAAACAGTATCAGGAACTGTCACAACAAGACGGGAGTGGGGGGGGGGTGTTGGTGGGGGAGGAAAGGAACGGGGATACAAGAGGGGAGTCGACCTGGGGGGAAAGAGAGGGCCTGGGGGCGGGGGAAAGACGGGGAGGGGTGCAAAGAAGAAGAGAGGCTAAGGGGAACTTTGAGACTGGATTGGAGCCCCCCAGTTAAATACCCAACAACCGGAGTCACACTCAGCACCCTCCCCTCCTTTCCCCTCCCACTCCTTTCCCCTCCCCTCCCCCTGGACTCCCCTCCCCTCTTCAAATCACTAATAGATTTCCCTTTAAAACATTCACCGGCGTGTTGTGGGGATTTTTTTTTCCACCAGAAATGCTGTACTCTCTGAACCTTTAAAGTGATGTTGCTCCAATTACAGAGAGACATTGAGCGGCAAATAGACTGATCCAATAATAGGAGATTCATCATCCTCTCTTTCCGAAGCTGTCACATTGAATTTAAAACTACAAGGGCTTTTCATCTCCTCTCCGGCTCTATACAGCAGGGGAAAAGAAGGGAGGGAGGGAGGGAGGGAGGAGGAGGAGGAGGAGAAAGAGGAGGAGGGAGGAATGAAATAAAGAAAAACCTTTTATTATATTTAAAGGCGATCTTACGTTAACAACAAAATTCTAATTAATGCCATCCAATATTGATCGATGGGCACAACAATCCAAAATTATTTTGCTACTGGAGAAGGTGGCTAATGAAGCTTAGTCAACTGCTCTCCCAAATCTAGACAACCGAGGGAGGGATAACTGGTAACTTTAGGATTGCCTCTCCAATCTTCCCCGCCCCCCCCCCCACACACACACTACCACTAACCAGGAAAAAAGAAATCTTGGTTGGTTTGATTCTTCCAGTGATGGATTAGGGCAAAACAGTCAACCCATTTGTTATAATTAAATTATGCTCTTGGAGAAGTGTCACTCCTTTGGATACTCTAAAATATTGATAGAATCAAAGTTAAATCATTGAAGGACATTTTCTTAAATAAGTAGCAAATTAGGTCTGTGGGTGGATGAGAAAAATTAACTTTAAAAAAATTTCATAGTAATTTGGTCTTATCATAGCTTCTTCAACCAAAACCTGCTTTAAATCTGTTTTGTTTGCTTCTGATGGAATGTGTGAGTGAAGAGAATGAAGATACTAAATGTTTTCTTACTGTTCCTTACTTTTAATCTGGTTTCAGTGCACAGGGAAGAGGGGAAGGGGAGGAGAAAAAGGAGGAGGAGGAGGAGGAAAAAAGGAGAGGAGGAAAGAAGGAAAGAAAGAAAGAGGAGGAGGAAGAGGTGGAGAAGGAAGAGGAGGAGTGGAGGAG
>NC_133666.1:133571311-133653811 GCF_037893015.1 Macrotis lagotis | reverse complement strand
AGGACTCAGCGTTTTCCACAACTTTCAAGGGTCATGCGTCCCATGTCCAAGGCCCATTTTTTTTAACATCTCCTAGTCTCCTTCAGCCCTCCCAGCTCATCGTCCTCTCTTTATCACACCGCAGCCCCTCTCCACTTATTATTTTTTTAACCCGCACTTTAAAGGGTTAACGGCTCTTTGTTATCTCTAATTTTAATCCTCAGATGGGTCGGCGGCTCACGTTGTTCGGATCTGGTAGAGAGAAAGCGTTAACTATTATCTGCTTCTAGCTTGACCATCTGCTGTTGCAGAAAATTCAAAACCCTGGAGATCTACTTATATCCACATCGTAAACGAGAAAAGATGTTTTAATTAAGGGAAATCAGGTTAACTTAGCTCTAATTTACAAGCCGCCTGCCTAATGAATTGTCTGTGCTGCTCTCTCTTTGTAGAGAGTAAATCTGAGGATCCCTTTCCTCCGCAGTTCAGACACTAATTAACTAACCAAGAATTTTAGTAGCACACCCGCCTTTCGCCTAATAGTTTTACCTAAAGCCAGCCCGGTCATTGCTTATACAAATTGCCAATTAAATTTGATTGATATAATGAAATTGGATTTTATTTTTCACTTACCTTCTCTCTTTCTCCCTCACTTTTCATCATTTTTACCCCCTCTACCAAGAAATACGCACACTTGCGCCCACGCACCCACGTCTATGTCCCCAATCAAAATAATGATGCCAATAACATTAATAAGTTTTTCTCCTTTGGCATGTCTACACGTGCCCGGCCAGGCCCATGACTGGAAGTCCATCCATGCCAGCCCTCCGCGCACAGTTGCCCGGGCTAGGCGAGTTAGGGATGTTAGTCCAACATTTCTATTAGAAGTTAACAGGCGTAATCTTGTTTCCAGATATTTATCCACGTTCGGAGGGCTGTAGTTACATGTTTGAAGTTAGGGGGAAAAAGTGAAAGATCTAAGCAGCCATTCTAAAAATACATTAACAGTTTCCAAAATCTATATCGCTGCTTAATTAAATATGTTATCCTGTTTATAGGATCTGTGGCTAATTATTTAGAGTCATTTAATCTACTCAATTTGCACGTTAATTAAAAAGCACCGGTTTGCATTGTGAAGGCAGGAGGGTTTGAAGGGGAGACAGCGACGTCTAGCGGGAATCTAGGAGGGCCACAGCCACTTTCTTAGTTTAGATTTGGTCTCTTCTCAAGTCTTTCTTCTTCTCTGGCGATTTAGGAGTTTCTGGAGTAAACAAATCCGGAATTATTTATTACAAAGAGGAATGAAGAGCTGGGATAGCCCAGATAGGAAGACTTCCGAGACTAAGGAAAGGTGGTCATTGGGAAAGAACTAATCAGCAAGTGAAACGGGCAACTCAGACTAAGCAGGACTTATTTACCGGGGGCTGGGGGCTGGGAGGGAGTGGAGAAGGAGGGAGACGCAGTTCCTAAAATGCATTTTTTAATCCTCTGAGGTAGCTCAGCGTAGACAAGAGTTGAGAGTAGCCAGAAACATTAATGTTAGTCTCCTGGATTCAAGTGGAGCAGGAGTTTTAGGTGTTTTTGAGTTAACTCAAGCGAATAGTTCTGTTACTTTGGGGAAAAGAAGCGGCAAATCTCTTAGTTGGTTCGGGGAAGAGGGAAGCCAAGATCCGCGGGTTTTTTTCCCCCCGCTCCTCTCCTCTCCTACCACCCTCCCTTTCAACTCTGGCCTAAAGAATCCTGCTCGCCCCTAAAGTCGCTCCCGGGGAGATTTTCCGAGCATTCCCGAGAGGCATGTTCCCAAAGCTGGACTGGTCTTCGCAGCCTGGTTAACTGATAAATGATGAAGCTACTCCCGCCTCTCAATTGCTTCCTAATTGTTTTTCTTCCCCAGACCTGTCCCCTTTCACTCCCATCTGTCCCTTTCTGACGGTGTGTGTTTTGGCCTTTGTTCCTATCCCTTTTATTGACACCTTTTTTCAAAGCCCGCTTCTGTCGTCCTTCACCAATCTCTTCTGCCCCATTAACCCATCGGCACGAGGCTCCAGCAACAAAGGACTGAAATCTGATCTGCGGCTTTATTGAATCTCCATTGTCTGCCAGCTAATTCCTCATTGTCCCTCCAGCCTGCTCCTGGCCCAGGGAAGTGGTGGTTGTTAATTGCATACCCCTTATTCAGCTACTCACCTACCCAAGCCAGGGAAAGCTTGGGATACAGACTAGGATACAAGAGGAATCGAAGTTTGTTTCATCACACCCCCCCCCCCCATGGCACCAAATTAAACGTTCAACTTTTCACTCCAAGAAAGAACAAGGAACCCTTTTCTCTCTGAGGGGGCTGAGGAAGGTAGTTGCTTTTAACTTCACCGAAAATATCTGTGCACAACAATGAAATTACACAAGCATTTAATCTTTCACACTTGAAATGGACTATTTTTCTATGTGCAGGATGAGTATTTGGTCCAAGATACTCAGAACGAAGCAGAAATATAAAAAGTGGCCAGGAAAGGGAGAAAGTAGGAGTGTTGTGGTAGCATCAGATAATGACTAATCTGTCAAATCCCACCCACCTTCCATCCTCCTCAGGAGAGAAAATTAGAATAATTTGAATTAATAGGGTACTTTTCTTACCTAAACTCTTAAGTGGTTCCTCCATATTATCACAAATATTTCTGTTGAATACAGACCATTTTATTCTTCCCATTTTATAAATGGGAGAAACTGAGTTCCTATGAAATTAAGTGATGTAAGGTTTCACTGGAAGTCAATAGAATTCAGTTATAGACCACATTTTTGGATACCCAGGTCTGTTCTCTTTTCATTAGACTATGCCTCTGAATAATACAAGCTATTTGTGGAAGAACCTTCCATAAGAAGAGCATTAGGAGGGGAGGAAATGGGGTTGTTTATAGTAATTGGGAGCGGAGACAAGATGACTTTCTTTAAATACCTGAAAGCCTTTCATAAGGAATAAAGAAATCTACTTTTTCTACCCAAGCAGAAGGTAGATGTAAATAGGGAGAAATACTTCCAAGTCTGTGAGGAACATTCATTCCCCTCATACAAAACACTATGCCAAGTTTATTTCAATTGAAAAATTTCCTTAGATGATTTTTCTTTGTTCTTCTGACCAATTTGAGAATATAGAGGTGGAGAGATAGTCAAAGATCAATTTACAGTCTCAGATGATTTTCACTTTGTTTAAAGATTGACTTATTTTTAAAGTATATATAAGGACATAAATGCCCCTGTTCAGTATTTTGGATATGCATATATACATATATGTGTATATGTATACAAACCTGTATGTACATTTGGTCCAGGCCTATGATTTAATTGACATAAGGCAGAATGAAAAGTAGGAATTCAGGCCCATAGGGCAAATTCAGTTGAGTAAAGAATACAGAGACCAATGCAGTTATGGATATTGGAAAAGGAAATGTTGCCTGGAGGGTCCAACTTCAGCCTTTGGGGCAATAACCAACCCATAAAGAGGGGAAAGAGGGAGGTTTCAAGTGTGGGGAAGGTGACCCCAGGAAAGGAACTCAGGACGGCTCAGGGGCATATGCACATGGCAGTTTTTCCGATGGAGGCCCACCAGGTGCTGGCACAATAATCAGATTCTGTGTGTGTGTGTGTGTGTGTGTGTGTGTGTGTGTGTGCGCGCGTGTGTGTAGGGAGGGCGTGACCCTGATATTGATTCCCTATGGAGAAACCTCAACTGAGATTTCCCACTGTGGAAATTCCCTCCACCAATTCAGAGTCACATCTCCTCTACAAATTACAGTTCTGAAGAATTGCTGGGAAAGAGATCAAACAGAAAGAGAAAGGACCCATACTTACAAAAAACATTTATAGCAACATTTTTTTTTGTTGCTGTACCTAATAGAAGTTCAGTTTCATATGTAATTCTCTTTTCCCTTATTTTTATATTGAAATAGGATTGTAGGACAATAGAATTAAAGCTGGAAGGAACCTCGTTTAACAGAAAAGGAAAGCAAAGGCCCCTCAAAAAAAGATTAATTAGCTCTGGGTCATACATCTAGTTATATCTCAGAGGTAGAATTTCTGATTTCAAGATTTCAAGATTTCAAGATTAGTACTCTACCACTGTACCACTGTATTACTAGTTCCTCAATGTTCAAGAGTGCTAAATTCATATTTAAAAAAAATGAATGCTAGGTACTATAACAGGAGTGCTGGGTCTGGAATCTGAGATCAAATCCAGTCTCAGGCACTTACTAGCTGTGTTACTCTGATCATGTCACTTAACCCATGTTTGCTTCAGTTTTCTCAACTGTAAAATGATAATAATAATAATAGAACATACCTCTCAGTGTTTTGTGAGGATCAAATGAAATAATAATTTTGAAGTGTTTACTTAGCACACAGCAAAATACTATATAAACATTAGTTAAGCTATTATCATCATCATTATTGTTAAAGGAAGTAAAAAAGATTGCTGTGATACTGAGAAATTAAGTAGCTTTCCCATGTCCATGTAGCTAGTATGTGTCAGAGACATCCAGATTTTAATGCCAATTCTCAATTCAATATGTTGTATTTAAATATTGTTGCCAGCCACCTTCAAGTCATGTCCTTGGGTTCCGAAACTAGTAAATATCTGAAGCCAAAATTTGAACTTCAGGCTCAGCATTCTATCCATTGTGCCACCTAGCCGTCTTGTAATTTAAAATGTATGTATCAGCACTAATATGCACTTGTGTATTATAATCACATTATCTTCTCCTTTCTCTTTTTTAAAGTAAGTTTATAGATTACACACACACACACACACACACACACACACACACACACACACACACACAAAATTAAGCCTGTATACCACAAAAGCATATGCAAATCTATTGATGTGCAATCAAGTCTTCCATTATCTATAGAAGTATGGAAGTGTATCTACATAAACCTATACACAAATGAGCCTGGAACTTTCCAAATTTATTTCAAAAGATAAGTCTTTCCTAATTCTGAATAGACACATCTATTCTAGATAAAAATAAAATACTTTAAATAAATAAAAGGCCAAAATGAAAGATTTTAAATAAAATAATGTAATAAAGTCTCATTTTTCAGTTTTGAATCACTTTTTAAAGGTTTCACTGATATCTGTATCCAAAGAAAGAATTGTGGAGTTTAAACAGAGACCAAAGACTATTACCTTTCATTTAAAAAAGTTATCTTATGTAATTTTGCTATCTCTTTATATTTTATTTTTTCCTTAATGATATTACTTCTCTCTCAAGACATTCAATTTTGATCAATATATAGCATGGAAACAATATAAAGACTATCAGACTGCCTTCTGTGGGGGATGGGGGAGGGAAACGAAATTGGGGGAAATATTGTAAATTCAAAAAAACAATAAAAAAAAGTTTCACTAATGTTTTTTATTTGACATTTCTCAAGATGCACCACCCTTCCTCTCTACATTGGATTCTCCCTAGGAACAAAGAAAACCAAATAAGCCAACTAACTCATTGTTCTTTGATAGCATATAAACTCTCACTCTTATACTATGAGGACGGATGGCTTTCCCCTCTTCAAAGGGAGTGATTGGGTATTACAATTCACTAGATGGACTATCATTTAGTATTGTAATCCTTGCACAAATTTTCCACGTTCTGTTTTTTTTTTAACCACACTTTGCATCAGTTGCTTCTCTTAATACTTTACAAATGAAGTCATTACATGAAAAAAAAAAGTTGTTATCTCCACATGTTACCAAAAAAGAACTTTGGGAATCCAATTGACAAGTTCCATCCTTTTTAAAGATGAAGGGTTCTAAGTATTTCTTTCATTTGTGTAATTTGTTAATATATAATTTACTATTGCAGAGAAAATTTCTAAAAATTTGTTCAAAATCTTACAGTGTTTTTTGTCTAACATATAAAATATGGACTGCAAGTCTTATGTTTTTTATTTTTTTTTGCAAGGCAAATGGGGTTAAGTGGCTTGCCCAAGGCCACACAGCTAGGCAATTATTAAGTGTCTGAGATTGGATTTGAACCCAGGTACTCCTGACTCCAAGGCCGGTGCTTTATCCACTACGCCACCTAGCCGCCCCCCTTTTTTTTTTGTCCCTTCTAGCTCATTTTATAGAAGAACTGAGGCAAACAGGGTTAAGTGACTTGCTCAGGGTCATATAGCCAAAGTGTTTGAGGCCAAATTTGAACACTCGAAGATGAATCTTCTTGATTCCAAGCCCACTGCTATCTACTGCACCACCTAGCTGCTAGACTTAATTCAATTCAATAAACATTTATTTGATGCAAAAAGTATAAGCAAAAATAAAAGAAGTGTCTAAAAACCAAGTAAAGAGTTAATGATAAATAGTTCAGAGTAGTTCATAGGTACAACAAATCTGAGGTTAAACAAGGGCAAAGCTTTGAGGACTGCTGGTTTTTCAATGCAAGTAATTATGCTGAAAGATGAGCTACAAAGGGGAAGAATAGCAACACAAAAGCAAATTCTACCAGTCTTGTAATGAATCTATTCTTTGGGAAAGGGACATCAAAATTCAAGGATCAATCAGGACTTAATACTATTCTTGTAATCCCCTCTAAAAATCAGACCCCCTCCCCACACCACTCCCACCCATTCCCCTTAAGATCCAACACATTGGCTACAAAACACAGGAAGGCAGTGATGAAATTTGTATGGTCATTCTGTCTTTAGCTCACATCATCTGTTTTATTTCTCTTTATTATAAAGAGTTTAAAGATACACTCTTAAAGTAAACCTTCAGTCCTTTCTGTGGTCATCAGTGTCAGTATCTGAGAACAAAAACTAGCCCTCACTATAGCAGACCCTTTCCTCTTTAGTTGCATTCCTCATCTTCAGAGAAATCAGTTGATTTCTTTGACTTCAGATCTAATGGAATTCTCTATCTCTCTTTAACTTAACTCAACTAAATAATGCAAATATATATTAAACACCTATTGTGTAAAGCACTGTATTTGCTTCCTTATTTTTTTTTAGGTTTTTTTTTTTCACAAGGCAAACGGGGTTAAGTGACTTGCCCAAAGCCACACAGCTAGGTAATTGTTAAGTGTCTGAGATCAGATTTGAACCCAGGTACCCCTGACTCCAGGGCACATGCTTTATCCGCTACGCCACCTAGCCACCCCTTCCTTACTGTTTTTCAAGGCCAATTCTTATTATTTGATTCCTTCTAAAAGATGTTGGAAAATCTTTCTGAAAATTTGTGATAATGAACAGACACTTCATAGGGTGAGTACTCCACATGTGTTCCCTTTTTTCAGTTTTGGGGTCTGAATCAATATTTGCTGGACTCATATTGTTACTTATTTTCCATGTGTAGTATGGTTTTAATGAATAAAATGAGTCATTTTGGGTTTCCCTGACTGAATGTCTTAAAATTTAGTGCACATCACCAAAATCTTGCTCTTTTCCCATTCTCATGCAGCCAAAACTCCAAGCAATCGCAGAATTGGGCTTTTTAATGAGCATTTTCTTGATTTACAGCAGCAATGAGCAGTTATCTGCTAATAACTCCTTAGTTTAGAATTAAAAGGGATAGAGAAAATAAACCAAATTGCAAAGATCAGCTCTTGTTAAATAAAGGCATTGTGAAAAAGACACATAACATTTTCATGCATCAGATAAATGAGATGATGGGCTCATCTTTTTGGGGTTGTAATTATTTAATACTACTTAGCAACCACATGACACTAATCCTATGAACATTTAATGGACATTAATTAATTATTTCTAAGATCATTTTTTCCAGATAGATTAGAAGCAGGGAAACTGAGGCAGGTTCAAGGTGATAAGGAGAGAAGAATCTAATAATGGATGTGAACTGTTAGAGCTTCTAGCTCCAAATATTTAATGATTTTGGCACATTCAGGGCCTCTATTGACTTAACCCCTCTTTTATTCAGTGATTTATAGCAGGCAGGCAGGAGGCTAAATTACTCTGAAGAAATTCATAATCAAAGTCATCGTTAAAGGAATTATTTCCCTCCCTTTATTTACTATGGTGTCAGATGTCAGGTATATACCACCTACTAAGAGAAAAACAAGAATACTTAAGATAATCAGAATTAACTTTAACTTAAGGATGATAGCAATAATGAGATCCACAGCAACAGCAACAGAAAGTCTATTTTATGGAGATAGGGAGTAAGTATATGAAAGGAAATTACATAATTAACATGAACCTCAAACTGCTATGATTAGAATGAATACAGGCTTCAGTGACAGGTGGAGTCTGAAATTAAGGCTGGAATCAAAAAAAGTGTCTCCCTATTCTTCCTTTCTACCCCAACCATTGGGGATACCCTGAATTCCTATAGGAAATTAGGTTTGTTATCTGTAGAATGCTGAGTCCTCATTATGAGGAAAAAAATTACAAGTCCTATAGAAACAAATAGTAATGAACAAGGTGAATTAGACAATGTCTTTGCAATAGGAATTCCAGGGGACTAAGACCTCTTTTTATCCTTTTTTCTCAAAGCAGAGCTCCTTAGACCATTATGGTGCTTATATTAAAAAAATAATAGACCCCCCTCAAAATCCAGTCTGACATCTATGTGGTGAGAGGGAATGTCAATATCAAAGTAAGGGAATATCAATCAATATCAATATCAATCAATCCTTGGAAGGTCATGTGCTTTGAGATATATATGGCAGCTTGGAAGTCCTTACAAGAATATGAAAAGCAAGGCAATTTGGCTCTTTTGATGTCCACTTTTTGGGTTAGCACCCCAGCAGCCAGTGTGATCAAATTGCTCCTATAGTGCTAAGAAATAGACAAGGCAGCATAAAATCGAATGCTAGCTCTACTGAATACCATCATCTGAACATGGAGGAGAGCAAAGAAAATGGCACTATTCCTGTTCTAGGACCACAAGGAAGCAAAAGGGATTGGAACAAATCAGAAATGCTTCAGGGAAGATGGTGCTGATCATTACATTAGATAAGCCATGACTGTGTATAAAATAGACTAAAGATATATGCTTTCATTGTGCATCAATAATATAGAATAAAAATAGCCACCAGACTTGAGATTTTGTTAGGGTAGGGAACTCCCTGGTGAAGAAATTTCCTCTTCCAATGCTGGTTGGCATTCTTTCAGCAATGACAGTGAAGTGAGTTGTTTTTTTTTTGCACTCAATAGCATTTTATTTTTTCCAAATACATGTAAAGATAGTTTTCAATATTAATTTTTATAAGATTTTGAGTTTTAAAGTTTTCTTTTCTCCTTTTGCTTCTCCCTCCTCACAACAGCAAACAATCTGATATAGGTTATACATGTAGAGTTATGTTAAATATATTTCCACATTAATCATATTGTAAAAGAAGGATCTGAACAAAAGGAAAAACCACAAAAAAGAAAAAAAGTGAAAATAGTATGCCTCAATCTACACTTATATTCCATTGTTCTTTCTCTGGTTGTAGATAAAGGACTTTCTATCATTAGTCCTTCGGAATTGTCTTGGATCATTGTATTGCTGAGAAGAGCTAAGTTTATTATAGTTGCTCATCATACAATGTTGCTATTATTACTGTGTACAAAATTCTCTTTGTTCTGTTCAGTTTACTCAACATCAGTTCATGTAAGTCTTTCCAGGTTTTTCTGAAATCTGCCTAATCATAATTTCTTATACAACAATAATATTCCATTGCATTCATTTGCCACAACTTCTTCAGTCATTCCCCAATGGAGGGGCATCCCCACAATTTCCAATTCTTTGCCATCACAAAAAGAGTTGCTATAAATATTTTTGTACATGTGGGTCCCTTTCCCTTTTTTATGATCTTTTTGGGATACAGACCTAGTAGTGGTACTGCTGGATCAAAGTGTTTGCACAATTTTATAGCCCTTGGGCATAGTTCCAAATTACTCTGCAGGATCAGTTCACAACTCCACCAACAGTGCATTAGTGTCCCAGTTTTCCCACATCTTTGCCAACATTTATCATTTTTCCTTTTCTGTCAAATTAGACAATAGATGTGAGGTGGTATCTTAGAGTTGTTTTAATTTGCATTTTTCTCTAAACAATAGTGATTTAAAGCATTTTTCATATGACTGTAGTTTCAATGTCTTCATCTGAAAACTGCATATTCATATTCTTTGACCATTTATCAATTGGGAAATGACTTGTATTCTTATAAATTTGACTCAGTTCTCTCTATATTTGAGAAATGAGGTCTTTTCAAAAATATTTACTGCAAAATTGTTTACCATCTTTCTGCTTTCCTTTTTTATATTAAAATTTTTTTAATATTTTATTTAATGACACTATTCTATTAGAAATCAGGATGGATGGGATTTCAGAGAAGCCTGGAAAAACTTGCATGAATTGATGCTGAGTGAGATGAGCAGAACCAGAAGAACATTGCACATCCTAACAACAACATGGGGTGATGTTCAACTGTGATGGACATGTTCACTCCATTAGTGCAACCATCAGGGGCAATTTTAGGGGATCTGTGATGGAGAATACCATCTATATCCAGAGAAAGAACTATGAGGAGTTTAAATGAAGAACAAAGATTATTAACTTCAATTTTTAAAAAAGTCATCTTATGGGGGAGTGGAGCCAATATGGCAGCAGGAAACATCCTCTCTTAGGTGCTCTCTCCAAAATATTTCAAAAACCTTAAAATTATGACTCTAACTACATTTCCAAGAGACAGAAACCACAGAAAGATGCAGCAAGACAATTCTCCAGCCCAGGGTAACCTGGAAAATAGTGGGAAGGCTCTCTTCCACAGGGCTGGAGGGGTGGCAGCCCACTGGAGAGGAGCTTCAGCCTCCTAGAAGCAGCTCCAGGGCACCTGGGAGCACTGCTCCTGGCAACAGAAGCAGTTTCCTGGCCTGCACCCCAGGGAGCACCAAGCACAACTTGGAAGATCAGCAGGGAGAACTCTGCGAGAGCAAGTGCAAAGCCCAGGCCCTCAGCACAGCCCAGATCCCAGGCCCATAGAGCCACCCAGCAGGAACCATCCAGCAGCTATTCCCTGAGCACTCAGTTCACAGAAGGCAAGGGAGTGGAGGGAGACTGCTGAAGTCTATCCTCTGTTCTTGGGACAGGACTCTGGAGATTTAACCATATTCAGACGCTGGTTGCAGTCTGGGCCCCCATAGAGCAGGGACCCACCCCCCTCACAGCCCCAGGGCAGAGGGGTGAGCTAGTGGTCATTCAACAGATCAGGAGAGCAGTCAGAGCCTCATATACTGAAGTTCTTGCTGGGGTATTCCAATAACACTCAAAAGCTCAGGAAGCACTCCAAAACCAGGCACACCAGGCTGGGGAAATGAGTAAACAACAACAAAAAAGGAACCTGATCATAGACAACTGCTTTGTTCCCATGGAGGATCAAAATACTCAATCTGAAGACGAGAAAGTCCAAGTTTCTGCAGTTAAAGACTCCAAGAAATATAGAAGTTGGGCTCAGGCTATGATAGAGCTCAAAAAGGATTCTGAAAATAAAATAAGGGAAATAAAAGAAAAATTGGGAAAAGAAATGAGAGAGATATAGGAAAAACATGAAAATGAAGTCAGAAGCTTAGTCAAGGATATCCAAAAAATTGCTGAAGAAAATAATATGTTAAAAACCAGCTTAGGGGTGGCATAGTGGATAAAGCACCAGCCCTGGAGTCAGGAGTACCTGGGTTCAAATCCAGTCTCAGACACTTAATAATTACCTAGCTGTGTGGCCTTGGGCAAGCCACTTACCCTGTTTGCCTTGCAAAAAAAAAAAAAACCCTAAAAAAAAACCCAGCTTAGGTCAAATGGATAAAACAGTTTAAAAAATTATTGAGGAGAAGAATACTTTAAAAAGCAGAACTGGACAGATGGAAAAGGAGATAAGAAAGCTCTCTGAGGAAAACAAATCTCTTACATGTATAGTGGAGCTAAATGAAGCTGATGACTTTGCGAGAATGCAAGACAATTATTCAACACCAAAAAGAATGAAAAACTAGAAGAAAATGTGAAAGATCTCATTGAACAACACTGATTTGGGGGCGGCTAGGTGGCGCAGTGGATAGAGCACTGGCCTTGGAGTCAGGAGTACCTGAGTTCAAATCCGGCCTCAGACACTTAATAATTACCTAGCTGTGTGGCCTTAGGCAAGTCCCTTAACCCCATTGCCTTGTAAAAAAACCCCACTGATTTGGAAAGATAATTTAAAAATTATTGGGCTATCTGAAAATCATGATCAGGAAAAGAGCCTTGACCTCATTTTTAAAGAATTTCTACAGGACAGTTGCCCTGATATCCTAGAAGCAGAGAGTAAAATAGAAACTGAGAGAATCCACCCATCTCCCCTGGAAAGAGATCCCCTCCCAAAAAATAAAAAAAAAAAAACCAGGAATATTATAGCCAAGTTCCAAAACTCCCAAGTCAAAGAGAAAATATTACAAGCATCCAGAAAGACACAATTTAAATATCGTGGAGCTGCAGTCAGAATTATCCAGAACTTAGCAGCATCTACATTAAGGGCTCATAGGGCTTGGAATATAGTATTCCAGAAGGCAAAAGAGAGTGGAATGCAACCGAGAATCAACTACCCAGTTAAACTGAACATCCTCTTCCAGGGGAAAAGATGGACTTTCAAATGTTTCTGTTGAAATGACCAGAGCTGAACAGAAGGTTTGATCTTCAAGTACAGGACTCAGGTGAAGTACAGAGAGGGTAGACAAGAAGGGTAAATTATGAGGGACTTAGTGATGATGAACTGCATGTATTCCTGCATGGAAGATGATACTGATAATATTCATATGAACCTTCTCATTTAATAGAGCAAATAGAAGGAGCTTTTATAGATGAGGCACAGGAGAGAGCTGAATATGAAGATATAATATATGGTAAAAATGGAGTCAATGAGTGAAGGGAAATGTACTGGGAGTAAGATAAAGGAGAGATAGAATTGGCTAAAATATTTCATATAAAAGATTTTTCATGTAGCTTTTGCAATGGGGGAAGGGGGGAAGGTGAGCGGGAATGAGGGAGCCTTCATTCTCATAGGAAATGGCTCAGAGAGGAAACAGCATGCACACTCAATAGGGTATAGACATCTAGAAGAAAAAGAAGAGAAGGGGGACAGTGGAAGGGAAGGGGGATGTGGGTAATAGAGGAGAGGGTAGATCATAGGAGAGGATAGTCAGATATAACACATTTTGTGTTTTACTTTTTGCAAGGTAGTGAGATTGGATGGCTTGTCCAAGACCATGGGGATGGGTGTATGCTGGGTCTCTGGGATGGGATGTTGGCTTGGGGCCTCTTGGACCCAGGGCTGGTGCTCTGTACCCTGTGCCACTCAGCTGCTCCACAGCATATTTTTGAAGGACAGAGTGAAAGGAGAGAGAAAATATAATAGATAGTAGTGGGGAGGAATGGATGGAGGAATTACAATCAGCAACAGCAACTATGGAAAAATATGGAAATAACTTCTATGATGAAATTATGATAAAGAATGTGATCCACCTGAGATAAAACTGATGGTATCAGCAACATGGGGGTGATGATCAACTTTGATGGACTTGCTCATTCTATCAGTGCAATAATCAGGGACAATTTGGGGCTCTCTGCAATGGAGAATATCATCTGTATCCAGAGAAAGAACTGTGGAGCTTGATCAAAGACCAAAGACTATTTATTACCTTTAATTTAGAAAAAAAAAAACCTGATATCTTATTGTCTGATCTTGCTATCTCTTATACTTTATGTTTCTTCCTTAAGGCTATGATTTCTCTCTCATCACATTCAATTGGATCAATGTATACCATGGAAACAATGTAAAAACCGACAAATTGCTTTCTGTGGTGGGGGGGAAGTAAGATTAGGGGGAAAATTGTAAAACTCAAAATAAATAAAATCTTAAAAAAATTAATGGTATCAGAACACAGACTGAAACACATTTTTTCCCTCTTTCTTTTACTTTATTTCTCATGAAGTTTTATTCTTGGTGGGGGAAGCATTATTTGTTTACTCTTAAACAAGACTATTTTTAGTAATGTGTAAATAAATTAAAGAAAATTAAACTTTTTTTAAAAAGCCATCTTATGTATTACATAATTTTGCTATTCTAATATTTTCTTTCTTAATTAAGGATATGTTTTTTCTCTCAACACATTCAATTTTGATATATGCATATCATAGAAACACATGTAAAGACTATCAGACTGCCTTCTTTTGGGGGAGGGCAGAGGGAAGGGAGGGAGGGGAAAATTGTAAAATTCAAAACTTTGCAAAAAATGATTGTAGAAATTACTATTGTATATAATTGGAAAGCAAAATATTTATATAAAAAGAAAAAAGAAAGCATTGTATTAGCAACTGAATTTTTGAAGTAACAATAAAAGAGGCATACTGTTGTTTAAAAATAAATTATTTATTTAATTTTCCAACTACATGCAATAGTAGTTTTCTACAATTACTTTTTTCAAGGTTTTGAGTTTTATATTATTCTCCCTCCCTTACTCTCCTCCTCTTTCCCTCTGACAAAAAGCATTCTTTCCTCTAATCTTGGTTGTGAGGGTTTTCTTTGGGCAAAGTCTTTTATAATTTAATGTAATAAAAATTATTCATTTTGCTTGTCATAATGTTCTCTAACTCTTTGGTCATAAACTCTTCCCTTCTCCATAGATTTGACAAGTAAACTAGTACTTATTCCCTGAATTTGCTTTAAGCCAAATTATGTACCCATTTGAACTTTTCTCTAGTTATAGGGTGAGAGATATTATCTCTGCCTAGTTTCTGGCTTCTATTTTCCAGTTTATCCAGCAATTTTTTGGCAAATAGTGGGTTCTTATCCCAGAAGCTAGAATCTTTGGGTTTATCAAATATCAAATTACTATAGTCATTTGTTATTGTGTCTTATCTACCAAACCTATTCCATTGATCCACTCTTCTCTTAGCCAGTACCAAATAGTTTTGATGATTGCTGTTTTTATAATATTGTTTTTTTTTTTTTTTTGCAAGGCAAATGGGGTTAAGTGGCTTGCCCAAGGCCACACAGCTAGGTAATTAGTAAGTGTCTGAGACCGGATTTGAACCCAGGTACTCCTGACTCCAAAGCTGGTGCTTTATCCACTACGCCACCTAGCCGCCTCTTATAATATTGTTTTATATCTTGAATGGGTAAACCATCTTTTTTGCATTTTATTTTCATTAAATTCTCTTGATAGTCCTAAATTTTGCTTTTCCAGATGAATTTTGTTATTATTTTTTAACTCTATAAAATAATTTTTGGTAGTTTGGTGTGGCAATGAACCAGTAGATTAATTTTGGCAGAATTGTCATTCTTCTTATATTAGTTTGGCCTACCCATGTGGAACTGATATTTCTCAGATTGTCTAGTCCTTACTTTATTTGTGTGAAAAGTGTTTTATAATTGTTTTAATATAGTTCCTGGGCTTGTCCTGGAAGGATTACAACTAAAACATCTTATTTACCTCTTGAGCCTCTAAAAAACAAATTAAACAGCTCCATAATCTTATAGAATCTTTCTCCAATGATATCAAATATCATTTGAACTCATAAAATTCTTAATGTATGCTAAGGAAATATAAGAACTGAGGGCTTTGATTTTGAATTTGAAAATAATGCAAAAGAAATCATTCTTTGCTTCATTTTTCACTTACCTGCCTTAATCACTGAGAAACCCTATGTATGTTTCCCCTCCCAATTTTATTTTATTTTTTTTGTACTAGGTAAAAATAGCCATTCTTTGCCTCATCTTTTTCTTACCTAACTTTAACCACTGAATGGTCATTGTCTCAAACAAATTAAGATCTGTTAAAGTTCTTAGTTCAAAAAGGCCGCTGCATCCAGGATTATCTCCAGTTATTCTGATTCACATCTGGCCATGGGACCTAGATGGATCTGGAGCAGAAAATGAGGCTGATAACTTTACAAAGCCTTCCTTCACTTAAATTCATTTGACTAGCTTCTCAAGGCATCACCTCCCTGATGTCTTTCCTCTTCCAGAATGAAGGGCAGATAACAACAACAATATTGGGCTAATGGTTGAAGGCAATACTTACAGATATACGTGTTAAAAAAACAAACTTACTGGCACTCTGAAATCAAAGCAGAGTACAAAAATACATTTAAATTAACTAACATCTAGCAATACCATTCTTGATGTAGACTTTAAAATTTGTTAAATGGATCAAAACAGATTTAGAAAACATCCTAACAAAAACCTACAAATAAACCAAAAAATAGGACCCATCACCCTGAGGCAACTGTAGAAAAGCTAATAAAAATGAAAGAAGATTGATAAATATTTTAAGTTACAAGACAAAGAGGTGGAGAACCTACAATAAACATTGTGGAATAAGAAATCATCAATTAACTGAGAAATAGTAAAGACTGTTAGCTGGCTCATAGTATTGGATTTGTTAACTTATAACCACAAGTGCCTTATCTCTGTAAGAGACCTATGAAATTGCTAAGATCCAAGAGTGAAATGAAAAGGTCCTCAATGGGAAACATTCAAATGAACTCAGCCAATAATATAATGAGGTATTCAAAAATGGCTTATTCTTGAGATTTTGAAAATGGATAGATTTATGAGGATTATTCAGGACTAGGTCATTGCTAACAGAAACTAAAGCATAGTTATCCACAAGAAACTTGAACTTAGTAATCAATATAGATTGTACAAAATAAAAGGGGAGAAGGAGCAAACATCTCACTACTGGCTATAAAAATTTAGTATTTACCACATAATTAGTCACGTATGACCAAAATGATACATCAGAAGCTATATCAATATATCAAATAAATAAGCATGGAAATTTCCACATCTTGCAAAGAATCTTTCATCTTTCATGGACATATATATATCTTCACTACAAATGAATGAATGAGTGAAAATGCATTTGCTGTTGTTATTGTTGTTCAGTAATGTCTAACTCCTCCTGACATCATTTGGGATTTTCTTGGCAAAGATATTGAAGTGGTTTGCCATTTCCTTCTCCAGTTCATTTTACAGATGAGGAAATTGAGGCAAACAGGGTCACATAGCTAGAAAATATCTAAGGCTGAATTTGAACTCAAGGAGATGAGTCTTCCTGATTCCCAGCCCAATGCACTATCCACTGCACCACTCAGCTACCCTGAGAAGGCATTTATTAAGAGCTTATTATGAGTCAAATCCCATACTAAGTAATGGGAATACACAGACAAAAGTGAGGACCTTCAAGGCACATACATTGTAATCTGTGAATCCAAAATAGGTAGGGCATGTTTGGATTCAGAAAGTTGTACTGATTATGGAAATGGAGAATGAAGTCATAGGAGCATAGACTGACACACCTTTTATTGGTGACAATATTCAATCAATCAATCAATCAACAAACATTTGATAATCACCCATGTGCCAGATACTGTATCAAGTGTTGGGAATAAAAATGCATAGAGAAAACAAACTGTCTTCTCAAAAAGAAGACATAAATTCTTGGGGTCAGGGAGAGGAGAAGACATTAAAAAAATACTATTAGCTAGTGCCTCTAGGTCAGTTCTAGGCATAGGATTAGGATAAGTGTATGACCTGAAGTCAGAAAGATTCAGCTTACTATTTTTTAAAGCCAGTCTCAGACACAATTTCCTTGAGCTGTATCTCACATCCCTGTTCTTGCTCTCTAGTTCTGAAACCATAATCAGATCAATAACCTTTGCAAACTAGCTTCTGAATATATTACTTTATACAACTCTCTCTAAAAAAAGCTGTCATTAGTTTCTCAATTCCCTCAAGTATTCAGGTGTTTTATGAATATATTTAATAGAATGATTTATTATTTATTAAGATAAATTATCAATCAGTTTGAATCACTCAAAAAAAATCTGTTAAAGACTTACCAAAAAAGAGAACATATTAGGTGAAGAACCAAAATAGGGTATGCCAAAAAAATCCAAGGGGATACAAATAACAATTCATCATCCACTCAGTGATCATTGAATAATCCACCCAAAAGTATTATTTGAGTA
This sequence comes from Macrotis lagotis, assembly GCF_037893015.1. Classification (NCBI taxonomy): domain Eukaryota; kingdom Metazoa; phylum Chordata; class Mammalia; order Peramelemorphia; family Peramelidae; genus Macrotis; species Macrotis lagotis. The sequence continues at coordinate 133,635,840 of NC_133666.1, read as the reverse complement.
ACCCAAAACTTTTGACTCAGTTATACACTCAATGGCTTTTTAAAGTACTGTAAATATACACAGCTAGGGCAGCTAGGTAGCATAGTGGATTGAGCACTGGACTTGGAATCAGGAGGACTCATCTTCCTGAATTTGAATTCAATCTCAGACACTCATATTAACTATGCGATCCTGGACAATCTGTTTGCCTCAGTTTCATCATCTGTAAAATGAGGTGAAGAAGGAAATGGCAAACCACTCCAGTGTCTTTACTAAGAAAACCCCAAATAGGGTCATGGAGAGTCAGACATGAATGAAATGAACAGCAATAACAAATGTACACAAAGTAACCAAATGTAAAAATTCTAGAGTCCTTGAAATTCACATGGAAAACTATCTAAAACTTATCACTAATACAATAATGTTCAGAATTGATAAGAATCGTGTCATCTTCCAGGGACAATTTAAACCTAACATAGTTCTGCCTAACCTCAAATTTTATTATGATCATTTCTGAAGAGAACTGAGTAAAAGAAGTTTCAAATCCAGGAAGGAGTCATATGAAAACATCATAATAATCACTTGATTTACATGAATAACATCAAGCTATATGGCTCTAAAGAAAAAGTACATTAAGCAATTATTTTATCTCATAGAAATTTTCTTCAACAATATCGAAATAGGGCAGCTAGGTGGCACAGTAGATAGAGCACCAGTCCTGGAGTCAGGAGGATCTGAGTTCAAATCCGACCTCAAATACTTAATAATTGCCTAGCTATGTGACCTTGGGCAAGTCATTTAACCCCATTGCCATAAATAAATAAAAGTTTAAAAAAGAAAATTAACTATCAGAATGTGACCCAGACTTAATAAGTATATGAGTCTTAATGTGTTCCAAGGAAACATAAAACTGTAGGCTATGGAATTGAATCTAAATTCAAATTGAATCAATTAACGAAGGTGATACTTGAAAATACCTCAGTCTTCTCTAGACTCGACATATTAAGCACAGAGTTCTCAAGGAGAATGTTGAAGCTGTATGTGTTAAAAGGATTGGTATCTGAAGTCAAAGATTGTCAGGAAGAAATCATTGAGAGCAATTGACAGCTATGCAATATTGGTCTTAACTTATACTTTTGGCAAGGTGAAATGGATAACAAAGTATCCAGAAGATGTCTAAACAAAATCTCTTACAATTTTAACAAAGAACAGGGAAGAAAGCACAGACCTTCCAAGCTCTTGATCTAGAGATTACAAGTCAATATCTCATTTGATCCTCACCACAATTCTGTGAGGGAGATACTTCTATGGGTGGCTAGATGCAGCAGCGCATAGAATGCCAGGCCTGAAGTCAGAAAGATTCAGCTTACTATTTATTAAAGCCAGTCTCAGACACAAACAAGCTATGTAACCCTGTTTGCCTCAGTTTTCTCATCTGTAAAATGAGCTGGAAGAAGAAATGACAAACTACTCTATTATCTGCCAAGAAAAACCCCAAATGGGATCACAAAGAAAATAACTCAATTTTATGGACAAGAAAACTGAGGTTAAGATTAAATCAGTTTAGCAATCATCTTTTGAGAACATTGAGTATGGCTTGAGTGTCTAGTTGATTCAGATTTTACTTTAGGGGAGGCAGGATATGATGGGAACACTATCAATACATTGTCTATTGAGTTGATTTGTCTTTTTTTGATTGGGAAAGAAGTTGTTAGGTAAGTAATTATATAGAAATATGAGCAGAGTATCAAAACCCGGTCATTCCAACCACAGGTTTCCTGACTAAGAAAGAAAAAGATTAGAGAAGAGCCAAGTGAGGCCCAACTATCAGACAAATTCCCAAAATCCATTAAGGATTTAGCCGCAATAAAAGAAACCAGTCTCATCCTTGAGATCTAGACACTCAACCCTTGAAGGAATATGAAAAGGTCATTTTAGATCCAAGGAACCATTGGTAGATAGAATAATTTGAATTTAAGTACTACTTAGTGTAAAACTACTCTTGGATTAGGATAAGTGTGTATTGTTTTTGAATTTGTATATTATCTTGGGTGTAGAGTTATGATTTTATTGATATAGGGAGCTCCAGTGTGGAAATTCTCTCCACCATTGGAGGTCTGCAATTCTTTTGCAACTTATGTAGTCTTAGAGAGTTGTTGAGAGGTTAACAGACTTGTCCAGGGGAACATAATCCATATATATCAAAGTAGGCCTTGAATTCAGTTCTTCTTGACTCCAAGACCTGATTCTATCTCCTATGACATGTTGTGTCCTTTGTAAATTAAGACTTGAAAAATGCATTCTTGTAGGGAAGCATGAATAGAGAAGTAGATGCTGAAAATGAAAGTATGGTGGAAGTAATAGGAGAAATACAAGCAATTAAGATTGTAGCAAGGGAACTCTCTGGGTTGAGGAGGACCACTTAAGATCTGAAGAAAATGAGGGAAACAGAATCCCAAGGTGCTGAAAGAAACCTCAGAAGCCATATGGTTCAAGTCCCTTATTTTGCAGATGATTCACTCAGGATCATACCCAGATTAAATAACAGTCAGAATGAACTCAGACTCTCAAATTGACTACTTCTTTCTACTGTTTTGTGTTTCCTAGTTGGGAAAAAAGACAAAAGTTCTAAGGGTAAAGGCAAAAAAATGTCCTTTAGTCTCATTCCTTTTTTTATCTGAAGTATATTGTTTATCATTTTAGTGTATCATAGGTATATTAAATATATATAAGGAATATAGCTCATATTGTGCATTTGTAAAATATAAAATTCATATGGGCAGAAATCACAGGAGCTACCTCCTTGCTCTGCCATTTTGAGATCAAACTTTTAAGATTATAGTATTATTTATTTTATTTCATTTTATCTTGAACTTAAGAAATAAAGCATTTATATAACACATACATAACACAGTAGAATAGAAAAAAGATGAGTGTATAAAAACTGCAAAGATATTATGTACAACTTGTTATTACTTTTAAATATATAATAAAGCTATCGTGTACCTTTCTTTTTTCTCTTTTTTCCTTCTCCCTACTCACTTATTCTAGAAATGGCTACCATTAAACACATATGTGTGTATATGTGTACATATATATGTGTATATATCTAATCTATCTATCTAAAGCATTCTAAAAGGAGGTTGCTTCCATAGAAAGTTGGTGAGTCTAAGGTTCAGAACTGGAACTTCACAATGCTCAAATTAATGAGTATGAAAGTAATAACTAGATATCTCCTGCCCTTCAGTTTTGCATTTATTGACAGATATGTTCACCAAATCAGTAACAGGGATAGTAAAATAATTGTATTAAGTCTCCTGATCTTCCCAATCTATCACTAGCTCTGTATTAGCCTAAATTTTATAGAAATGACTCCATTATCATTCTCTGATACAGAAGCCTTGGACTTTTTCCAACTCACAGGGCTAGTACTCAGATAACTCAACATATACATTGTTAATGAAGTTCTCAGATAGGACTAACTCTAAGGAACTGAAATTCTTTTTTTGAATACTCTGACTAGATATGGCAATGATATAGTTGGACCTTGTCACTACTAAGACCATGAATCAGGAAGGAGCCTTGAAGTTTTAACTAAGATCCATTTATTTTCCTCTCTTCCCCAGTCTCCTCCATACACTAAATTTGACAATGACAAATAAGAGCTGTGGCTGACATATATTCTTTTTAAATAAAATTACTTTATTTTTCCACAATTAAATGTAAAGACAATTCATTTTTTAAAAGATTTTCAGTTCCAAATTTTCTTTCCCCTTCACTCAGTAATTTGATAACAGTTACATATTCTTATGGATGTACTGAATAATTCTTAGTCATAAGACTATTTGCATTATTTAAAAATCCTCATTTATTCTTTATCCCTATAATTAAATACAAGCACATTTGAAAGAAGATTGGAATAAATGAAGACAGGAGTATCTTATCTGTGCCTATAAACAAAATTTCCAGTTTTAGAATAACAGCTTTTTGTCTCTTCAGTAGAATACATTTATATTCTCTTATATTCAAAATCTCCTTAATAAAACAACTTTAACCTCAGATCTTCAAATAAAGACTCACCTCTAAAATTGTTGAAAAACAGTAAACTTTAGGACAAAAAGATGTCATTAGAATATAAGCTCCTTGAGGGCAGGAACTGTTCATTCTGTCCAGCACCTGGAGTGGAGTCTTGCACTAGCAGGTATTTAACAAATGCATGTTGATTGATGTCAGAATTGAACACCTGAAAATTTAGATAAAATGAAAAGGAGAATGAATTATGCCAGCCAGGAAGGAAATCAGGAGTTAAGTCTCTGATCCCAGGTACAAGTAGAGGAGCTTTTTTTTTTTTTTTTTAGGTTTTTGCAAGGCAAATTGGGTTAAGTGGCTTGCCCAAGGCCACACAGCTAGGTAATTATTAAGTGTCTGAGGCTGGATTTGAATCTGAGTCCAGGCCCAGTGCTCTATCCATTGTGTCGCCTAGCTACCCCAGAGGAGCTCGACAGTTTCCCATAAACATAAAAAATAGTCTTTTTAAAAAATTTTTATTTCAATTCCAAATTCTCTTCCTCCTTTTACTACACTTTGAGAAGATAAGAAGTATGATTTTCACTTTTTTTCTCTTTTTTTTTTCTTCTTTTGTTTTTTTTTGCAAGACAATGGTGTCAAGTGACTTGCCCATGGTCACACAGCTAGGTAATTATTAATTATCTGAGGTTGGATTTGAACCCAGGTCCTCTTGACTCAAGGGCCAGTGCTCTATTTACTGCATCACCTAACTGCTCCAAAGTATGATTTTCATCATATATCTCATGTAAAACATATTTTCACATTTACCATGTTGAGAAAAAAAAGACAAGGAAAAAATATCTTAATCTGTACTCAGAATTCATCAGTTTTCTCTCTGGAGTTGCATAGCATTTTTTCATCATGAGTCCTTTGGACTTTTCTTAGTTCTTGTATTAATTAGAGTAGCTAAGACTTTCACAAGTGATTATCATCACAATATTGCTATTATTATTTTTCTTTGCTCACTTCACTTTGCATAAGTTCATATAAGTCTTTACATGTATTTCTGAAAGCATAACACTCATCTTTTCTTACAGCACAGTTGTATTCCATTATAATTATAAACCATAATTCATTCATTCATTTCTCAATCAATGGGCATCTCCTCAATTTCACAAAAAGAGCTGCTAAAATGTTTATACATATGCATCCTTTTCCTTTTTCTTCCATCTTTTTGTGATACTGACCTAGTAGATAATGCTGGGTCAAAGGGTTTGCATAGTTTTAAAACTCTTTGAGTTTAATTCCAAATTACTCTCCAGAATGTTTGGATAACTTCACAACATTATCAATAGAGAATTATTTTTTTTCACTACCCTTTTAGTATTTGTCATTTTATTTTCTGTTTTGTTATTTAATCTTATGAGGAGGAGGTTTTACTTCAGAGTTGTTTTAATTATTTCTCTAATTATTAGTGATATAGATTATTTCATATGACTATTGATAACTTTGGTTTCTTCTCCTGAAAACTGTATATACATATCATTTTCAATTGAGAAATGGTTCTCATTTTTATAATTTGTCTCAGTTTCTTATATATTTGAAAAATGAGAACTTTATCAGAGAAACTTGCTGTACATTTCCACCCCTCCACCCCAGTTTCCTACTTTGCTTCTAATTTTGGCTGCATTGGTCTTGTTTGTGCAAAACCTTTTTTAAATGTAATATAATCAAAAATTTCCCATTTTACCTCCCTTGATCCTCTCTGTTTTTCTTGATCATGAACTTTTCCCTTTTCCATACATCTGACAGCTCACTTTTTTCTATGTTCCCCTAATTTTTGTGATACACCCTTGATGTCTAAATCATATACCCATTTTAACCTTATCTTTGTATATAGTATGAGATATTGGTCTGCCCAGTTTCTGCCAAACTGTTTTCCTGTTTTTCTAGTATTTTTGTTGAATTGTGAGTTCTTGTAGTCCAAAGAATCTTAGCCTCACTAGGAGCTGAAGTAAAAATGGTGGGAGCATAAGAAACCAAAAGAGAAATGTATCATTTTGTAGCAGGTGGTTACTAGAACCTAGAATTGGGATTGTTTCTCCTTGTTAACTTTCAGGTTTTAGGGAGGCTGGGTGCAGAATTCTTTAAATAGGAGTCAGATAGTCAACAAGTATTTGTTAAATGCTTGTTATTTGCCAGGCACTTGAAATAAAGCCCCAAAGGGAAACCATCAAGGCATTAAATTCATCTCTCTCTTCACAGTCAACTAAAGGCAGTGCCTTCAAAAAAATTCTCCTTTGTTATTCTAAACTTGACAAACCCCCATAAGCCTAAACATTTCAATAAGATTTCCAAATCTCATTTAGATATATTTATTCAAAAAAGCAGTTTATCTAAAACTAATTAATATAGGAGATCATAATCTTAAAATTCTGGATGGGAGGATTCTCTATATAAAAAAATGGTATTGCTGATTGAAGAGTTTCAATTTTGAACTTCCAGGACTCCAATCCATATGTAGAACTCCATTCATTAAAATCATGAAGTCTCTTAGAAGGGGAGATGTGAGGTTAAAGCAATGCCCTGTCTTCTTATTGCCATCAAACAAATATTGGTCCTAGGCTTTCTCCTTCAAGAGTCCCAGAGATAGAAAAGCTGATTATTTTGAGGCTTCCATCCCACTTGACTCCTTTGTCCTCTACATCTTGCTTCATTGCATTAAGTTTAACAAAGTAAAATGGTAAATCATTAAGCAAATGAAATAGGTATTTGGGAAGCAGAGTGGCATCTGAAATCATACCAGGGCATGGTTGGTTTTTCTTTTAAAAAAAAATCTTTCTTTTTTTTTCAATTACATGTAAAGATAGTTTTTAACAATCATTTTTGTAAGATTTTTGAATTCCACATTTTTCTAATTCTTACTCTTTCTTCCCCCCTCTCCATGATGGTGAGTAATTTGATATGGGTAATACATGTATTTCTATATTAATCATATTGTGAAAGAAGAATCAGAACAAAACGAAAAAAAAACATGGTTGGTTTTCCATCTTCCTGATAAGGCCCTATGGGATTAGTCAGGGACTTAAACTAAGGGAAATAAAATTTGGGTTATATAAAATGCTTTTTGGTTCAGTGCAAAAATTATGGAAAACTTATGTATTTATTTCAAATTTTGGCCAATCTAGTTTTTTAAAATCTTTCACTTGATTTATGGCTCAACTTTAACAAAAATCAATGCTTGATTTGTTTGAGGTTCAGCAAATTGGTGTGATTCATTCAACCAGTTGTTAGATTATTCAAATTCACAAAGAAGACTAAGATACAATTTTCAACCAAACTGCAGGACAGGTTACTTCAGAGAAATTATATATTGTATTTCGTAGAACTGAATTACAATAGTTATATGTTACAAGAAAAGAACAGTGGACCAGGAAATAAAGTTTCAAGTCCATTGAACATCTATGTGACAAGCATCTTCACTTTTCTGATTATTAGTATCTTCATTTGTGTGTAATAGAAATTAATTAGGGGAGTCACTGATTCATTTGAGGTGTTTCCCACAAAGACTATATAAGATCGTGGGCCAACAGCCTTTGTTAGAAGTCTTTGGTGAAGATAGACATGTACACTGAAGATTGAGACTCTCCTGGTTACTGAGACTCAGGAAGGCAAGCTTTTGTTGGAGGAATCAGCACCTCTGAATAAGTAGTAAATTCACATTTCTTGTGTTTTTTTTTGTTTGTTTGGGGTTTTTTGTTTTTTAGGTTATTGCAAGGCAAATGGGGTTAAGTGGCTTGCCCAAGGCCACACGGCTAGGTAATTATTAAGTGTCTGAGACTGGATTTGAACCCAGGTACTCCTGACTCCAGGGCCGGTGCTTTATCCACTGGGCCACCTAGCCGCCCCATAAATTCTCATTTCTAAGATAAATAAGAAACAGATTCAAATTTACAAGATTAAGAGACATTTCTCCTTTAATGTGAATAAACAATTTTCAAAGGAAGAAATCCAAGTTATGAACAAGTATTTGAAAAAATACTCCATCACTAATAATTAGAGAAATGTAAATTAAAGCAGCTCTAAAACTCCATATCCTACCCATCAGATTAGCTACACTGACAAAACAGGAAAATGTTAAATGCTGGAGGTGCTGTAGGAAAAAAAAACAGGAACATTAATAATTGATCAAGTCATGCTGAAAAGCAATTTGGAACTTTGCTCCAAAAGTTACTAAACTGTACCTCTGACCCAGAAGTACCACTGCTAGAGATCAAAGGAAGAGAGGAAAAGACCCGTACATATAAGTATATTTATATAAGTTGTTTATGTTATAGCAAAAAAAAAATATGAAAGTAAAGGTGGGGTGGCGGCTAGGTGGCACAGTGGATAAAGCACCGGCCCTGGAGTCAGGTGTACCTGGGTTCAAATCCAACCTCAGACACTTAATAATTACCTAGCCGTGTGGCCTTGGGCAAGCCACTTAAACCCCATTGCCTTGCAAAAACCTAAAAAAAAAAGTAAAGGGGGTATCCCTCAGCAAGGGAATGGATGATGTCAATGTAATGGAAAAAGATATTCTGTAAGAAAGGACAGTTTCAGAGAAACCCACTAAGATTATGTTTGAACTGGTAGAGAGTGCAGTGAGCAAAACCAGAAGAGAAACTAATACAATGACAACAATCACCCAAAAGTAAAATAATTTTAAAAGACCTAAGAACCTGATCAATGCAAAAGCAAACTTTGATTCCAGGTAACCAATGACAATGCTATCAGCTTTTGACAGAAAAGTGATTGACTTAAGATGTAAAATAAGACATTTATTTTTGGACTTGGCCAATGGGAGAAATTGCTTTGCTTGACCATGCATATTTGTTACATAAATCTTATTTTTCTTTTTTTCTAATGGAGTAGGTAGGGGGTGGTAGTGAAAGGATACAAGCTTGTTAATTGGAAAGTAAATGTTCAAGAAAGAGTGAAATATGAAAAGATCTATCCATTCTTTTTTCTCTGATGTGCTCTTTCTCCTTTGTTTTTCCAAGAGTGCAACAAGAGGGTGGGCCCTATCTTCAGAAGCAGAAAATGGTAATTTGAAGAAGTACAAAACAAAATCAGTTGAGCTGAAGAGGGAAGTTTCTGGACCTCCAAATTCTGATTGCCTTCTGTCTTTATGTTTCTGAGTTCAAGTAAGAAACAAACAACAAAGCAACCAAAAACCCTGAGTAAAGAAATCTCCAATTGAAAGTTACTTAGGGGTGGGGATTAGCCTCTTAGAGGAAGATTTTTCCTAACAGAGAGCTTCTCAGAGGAAAAAGAAAGGATCCTCCATAAGGTATAGTTCTGCAGCTAAAAGACTAAAACCATGTCAAAACACGGGCAGGAGATCTAGACCTTGCCAGACTTCCAAGAAATTGGTGTGACTTTTTCAGATAGTGCATCTCCAAGAAGAATGGGAAATTCTTCATTCAAGCAGCTCCTGAAAATATGTGGGGAGGTTAGAAAGGGAGAAGAATATAATAGACTGAGTGTTTTTATGTTTTTATATTTCTTCAGGGGATTTTGTGAATCATTTGGGCATTTTCTGTAGGGGTGAAATAAAAATTGTCCCATACTTGATATATATATTGAGTGCTTGTGCATGGAGTTTGGGGAGTCTGTTGCTCAACTTGGGGAAATAAATAGATATGAACTATGCAAAGGTTAACTTGGGAGATTTTCTTGGAGTTTCTGGAGTGGTCACATGCAAAAGAGAAAAACTGACCCCTCGGGGATCCAGCTTTCAATATTCAATACCCCTCTTCCTTGCAAGTTCATAAAATCTTGAGGATTTTGGGGGCCATGGGTCATATAAAATGAAGACCTGATCTAGATGATATCTAAAGTTACTTCTAGCTCTGAAAAGCCTATTCTATGACTTTCAAGGAGAAAATAAAACTGAAGTGAAAAAATGGGAGGAAAATGAACTGAGGTTTGACTTAGGCATTTGGGCTTCTTCAGATAGTCAAGATTTCTCCTGGTTCTCCTCTGGGGGGTACCTAACCCTGTGTATCTCCTCAGTAGGGGGAGCTGGCTAGAGGAACAATGAAAGCTGTATATACAGTACACTCTTCTAAAATGTTTGTTGATATAGGGCAGACCTGAGTTATACAACTGAATACAATTCAGTTCAGCAATGCTGTAAAGTCCATGTGAGTGCTATGGAACAGGTCCCAGGAGGTGCCCTAGTAAGTCATTTTTATTGCTTTATTCCATTTCTTTCTCCTAATGTGCTTAACTCTAAATTACCCTTTCTTCTTTTTTCACCATTATTGCCCCCCTCTTCTCCCTATTCCAGTGAAGGAGGAAGGAGCTGAAGGTCTGGGCTCCTATTAAAGAACAAGAGCTGATGCACAGGGAACACTTGGGGTTTTGTCACAAATGGCTAACTAAGCATTATGGGAATTTTTCTCCCATCTGAGATTTTTGATGGGGGAAGCTTTGGAGAAGATGCAGAGTTATATGAAGGAAGAAGAAGAGCTAAAGCTATTTCTTTGCTCTGGAGTTTGCTTGGCAATAATGAACGAATCTGTGCAGAGGAAAAAAGAGGAAGTTTGGGAGAGGCTAGATGAGCAAAAGGACTCAGGGTAAGTTAATTCTGGAACCTGAGCAGCAACTCTTCCCTCTGGACTCTTCAGCTCAGCAGCACTTCTTGGTACTTCAGCTGCCAGGCATCCTGGGGGTACAGATGAGGCTTTTAAGTTTGCTCTTAGCACTTTTAAAAGTGTCTTATGTTCATCTGTAACTTCATTCAATACCTATGGCTTTGTTTTTCTTTCCTCTACCTCCAAGGGCCAGCCCCAGGATGTGGAATGGCGGGACTGGTAATGGTGGTAAGCATTGTTGCAGTTATTAATGCTCCCTTGGGCTCCCTCTGGAGGCATCTGTTTTATTGCATTTTAGCCTGCTCTTAATAGGCCCCACAGATCACACCTTTTGCTCCATCTTCCTTAGATTCTTGGCAGAATATCCTATTGCTTTCTGGCAAGGTAGGAATTCTGTTAACTTCTGATTCTATAAAGGAATGAAAAGACTAAGCCGAATTAGAACTTAACATTTCTTTTCTGTTGCTTTAGTGGATTTGGTGGGATTTTTTTGGAGGGGCTTTTTTTGGGGAGGGGATTCTACTTGACCTGGAAAATTCCACATGTTTTTATATTCATAGGCTATGTCAGCAGAGAATTTCTAAACTAAACAAATAATTATGGGAACCCCTGGGTTCTGCACGTGTTAGTTCTTTAAATCATAGTATTGATGTTTCCTGGGGAATCCATATCTCTTGAAAAACTGGAATTCCCTTACTCAACACTAGGAGCACATTCCATAGCATAATGGATTAACTTAAATTAGTAAGAGAGGCCCATGCTGAAAATAAGGCCTGGTTTGACTTTTAGAGGAGTTATTGTTTTCTCCATCTTTAAATCTGAGCCATTCCAAGAAATGATAGTTAAAGAAACAGTACTCGGATTGTAGAAATGCCACCTCATAAGGAAATCTTGAATTTCCATAGAGGAGATTCACGATACAGTAGTACAATTCAGCCAAGTTTGTGCCTGTATTAAATATTTTTCAAATCTTTCCCCAGTCCACCTCCATTTCAAATATAACAACTTCTAACACTTAATTATCTCTATCATCCAAGTCTATTCTTCATTGGAAGAAAATATTTGAACAATCAAAAAGAAGCAACTAAACAATGTAAAGTGCTAGCCTGAAGTTCAAGAAAATTTCCATGTGCTACATGAAGCAGGGAATGCACTTTGGGGCACAGTCTCCCTTCAACCTTCCAGGAAGCTGAAAAGCAGACTATGTCCCTTTGTTTGAACTTCACAGCCCCAATCCTCATTTTTTAATTAATTTTTTTTATCTGCAATTCTAAGCTACTATTGCATTTATTAGAACAATAGGGAAGCTTATTGGGGTTGTATTTTTATTAAAATTTCTATTAACTTTTGCTATCAGTACAGTTATAGATTAATTAATTTTTAGTACTTTTCTAAAGCAAAAATATTAGAGCTGATCCCAAATTGTTTTACTTAGGAAACAAAGCCAAGTCAGAAAAAGAGCAGTTCAGCAAGAACAATCTCAATAAGGATACTCAGATTAGAAGGAAAAAAAGTTAAAGTTGAAGGAATTCAGTTGAACAAGTCACAAAGCCCTTGGATAAGCCACTGAGGGACAATGTGAAGTCTATTTCCCTAAATAATTTTGAAAATATAGTTTAGATGAATGTCTCCTTAGCCAAGGGTACTGGACTGCAATAACCCTAAAAAGATGCAATAGTAAAGATGATGTATTGATCTAAAGCTATAGATATGTTTCAGTCCTGGACCTAGTAATTTAGTTACCATAGTACTTTGTTGTTCTGTTTTCCAGTTGTTTTAACTGTGTCCTACTCTCTGTGACCCTATTAGTGGTTTTCTTGGGAGAGATGCAGAAGTGATTTGCCATTCCTTCTCTAGTTCATTTTACAGTTAAGGAAACTGAGGCAAACTGAGATTAAGTGACTTGCCTAGGTCACATAGTTGTATCTGAGGTTAGATTTGAACTTAGAACTTCCTAATTCCATGTCCAAAGCTCTACTCTATGAGCTACTTAGTTGTCTTCTATAGTACTTAGTATCTGTGTAACTTTAAGTAATGTATTTTACCTCTCTGAAACTCAGAGTTTATACTACCATTCTTGTATGGTTGTTGTGAGGAAAGTGCTTTATTAATTTGAAAACGCCATATAAATTTAAGCTATTATCATTGCGAGTAAATACATGAGATTTATATAAGACTTTATAACAAGGGTCTTATTCATCTGGTGGTCCAGATTCAGTGTGCAGTTTTGGGTAATCAAAATTATACCAGTATGCCTTAAGCATGTATCCAATGCCTACTTGACCAACAGGTCAGGCAGAACCAGCAGCCAAATAACAAAGCATTAATTAGGATGAAATAGCAAAGCAAATAATAAGTAAAAACCAAATGGAATAAGTCTCTACTCCATCTCTACCAAGAAAGAGTATCATCTTCATAGACTAAAGCATCAGCTGGAGAAAAACATCTCCTGAACCATCTGCTCTCCTAGAGTTATTCTACGACTAGAACACCTTTCTTGGCAACCAGCTCCACTACCATTCCATTTCTGCAGCTGCTGTTCCTTACACTTGTCCATTGAGTTTTTACTGCCATCTTCTGGTGCTATTATCTACTCCTTATACTGCTTCTGTTTCTTCCTCAAAGGGAGTAAGACTGCCTTTCCCAGAATGCCTAGGAGATAACTAGTACATCTTCACTTCTTGTCTTCTTCAGGTCCATTACCACTTCACAGAACCCAGTAATTGTTCTCATTCATTCTCAAAGAGGATCAACATGACACCAGTATGTTAGAATCAAGTTACAATGTGTCTGACTGTATATGATCAGACCAATATGAGCTCGTAATGCTCTGCCACATGTCAGATACAAATAGATCAAGTGAACATTTGGAGTAAATTCTCCAAACCTGCACATATCAGGTTTCCTTTGAATTACTTCAATTCTGCCTTGCTTCTAGAGCACAGCACCATCTCTGATGAGTGTACATCATGCCACATATCATACAATCAATTTCAAAGTTCTCAAGAGACCTTGAGAGTCTCCTGTATGGTTTCTTCTAACCACCATGTAAGCACTTGTCCTGTGTGAGTTCTCCATAAAATAGTCTTTTTTGATAAACAAGTGTTTAACATTCGAACAGAATTGTGCTCTCTGTAGTAGACTTTGAATGCTTGGCAGTTCAGTTGAAGAAGGGACATCCATATCCAATACTTTATTGTGACAGGTGATCTTTAGAATCTTCCTAGGACAATTCAGTTTCTTGGCATGACACTCTGGATCACATTTCACAGGCATACCACAAACAATGAGGTCAGTACAACAGCTCTGTAGACCTTCATTTTGGTGGTCAGTCTAATACAACTTCTCTCCCACACTTTGTTTTGGAGACTCCCAAATACTGAGCTTGCACTGGCAATGTATTCTTTAAACATCTGTACATTCTGGAAAGAATACTGCCAAGGTATTCAAAACTTCTCCATTTACAGCATGATGGTTCCACTATGGATGGTGTAGTGCTAGCTGTTGGAGCACCTCCATTTTCTTAATGTTAATTATTATGCAAAAATTAGCACAAGCAGCAGAGAATCAATACATATTTTGTTGCATCTCAGTTTCAAAGGCTGCAGTTTGTGTACAATCATCTGCAAACAAAAGATCATGCACCAATTCTCCCTCCACTTTAGTCTTAGTTTAAAGCCTTTTCATATTAAATAATTACCATTAATGTGATATCTGACCTTGTTGCCATGTTTTTCCTCATTGAATGATCTGACAACATTGCTGAAAACATCATGCTAAAAAGCATGGAACAAGCCCACAGCCTTTTTTCACCCCATTGGTGACTGGGAAAGTGAGAGAACATCATCATTATGCAGAACACAGGCAAGAATGGAATTGTGAAACTAATGTACAATACTAAGGAACTTCTCTGGGCAACCAAATTTTCACATAATTTTCCATAAGCCCTCATGACTAGCAATACCAAAGGCCTTGGTAAGATTAATGAACATTGTGTACTGACCTCTGTTCTGCTCCTGGCATTTCTCCTGGAGTTGTTGGGTAGCAAACACATATTGACCATCCCTCAGCCCTTTCTAAAGTACACTGGCTCTCAGACAGATAACCATCTTCCAGATGAAGGATCAGCTTATCAAGGCAAGAATCTTGCCAACACAGTTTAAGAGAGAGACCCCCTTTATGATTGTGGCAGGACAATATATTTCCTATACCTTTATAGAGAGGGACAATGAAGGCATCCTTGAACTTATCATAAAACCCAGAAAATTTCAATTAGCTTTTGTATAAACAATGAACATCCCCTCTCCCCTTATAAATCTCATTTGGAATAGAATCAGTACTAGGTGCTTTGCCATAGAAGGGAACACTAGTGGCATTCAAAATTTCTTCTTCAGTTGGAAATTTGTCAAGAGAGGCATTGACTTTAACCTGAGGTAAACATTCAGTGGCATCAGCATTGATTGATGATGGTCTGTGGGGAACACTATGGATCTTGTCTTTATCACTAATCAATGTGATTCCATCAGCACTGAATAGTTGAGATGTACCATATGTCTTTGGCCCATAAATAGTCTTTAGAGCATCATAAAAGCACTTTGTAATGTTATTATCAACATAAAACTGAATTTCATCTGCTACTGAGTCAAGAATCCTGCATCTCCCTAAGTTTCATTTGTATTTTTCCTTTTGATGGAGTTAAAAACTACCTTCTTAGAGATGGATGAACTATCCTGCTAGTAAACTCACTCTGGGTTTTTGTTTTTCATTTAGCATCTTCTGAATTTTCCCATCACTCTCATCAAACCAGTCTTGATATTTGTGATTGTTCTGACCCAGGTGAGAAAAATGCAGTACTGTACACCAAATTTCTGTACACTCCCTTTCAGCTCTATTGTGTTGATTCATCAGCTCCACATCAGCAACAGCATGTTCCTACTCTCTGACCCTGCACTCAGGCAGCCTAACGTTGACATTTAAGTCTTCTGTTAGCTATCAAAAGGTTGCCACTTTTTTTTTGAATGGGAATATTTAACTTAAAGAGGCTAAGTCTATGATCAGTCCAACATTTTGTGCTACATATTAACTTTGTCATTCTCCCATCCCATCTATCTCTTCTCCTTACAATGATATAGTCTATTAAATGTTAATGTTTGCTTCCAGGGTGTATTCATGAAGTTTTATTGTATATGAATGGAAGACAGTATTGGTGATGAGATCATGAGATGCACAAGTCTTCAGCAGTGACCATTGCTGTTGTTTCCATCTCCACTCTTCAAAGGACTTCCTGCCATGTCTGATAGTCAGTGTTATTCTAGCATTCTAGACTATTCTATTAAAGTCAGTCTATTAAAGTCACTCAAAATTATAAGCTTATCTTCTTTTAACACATTGATGATGAGGATCTACAGATCCTCATAATTTTTTTTTTAATCTCATTAGGGTTTGCATTGGTGGAAGCATAAGCACTGATGATAGTGGCATGGCAATTTCCTGCAAGTGGCAATCATATCATGAGCTTGTTGTTCTCTCTTTTTGGTAGGCATACAAGTTTGTTGAGTATATTAGTTTTAATTGCAAAACCTTCACCTGCTTCATGGCAATCCCTTTCATTTGTGGCCACTTCAAAAAAAAGTGTAAACAGCTCTGACAACAAATAAAGCTAGCCAGTCTTCTTTTACCCAGAGCTGCTATTTGGATGTGAAACAACTCTTGCAACAAGAGTTGTTGGTCTTTCAGGTCTACTGGATTTTGTGTTGCCTATAAGTGTGCCCACATTCCATGTACTGATAGTGAGTAGAATCATCTTTTCAGAAGTTTTTGTTCTTTTTCGTGTTCTGATTACAGGGTAGGATTCCTGCCTGCTATAGTAAACAGGCTGGGGTTGGATAAGCAGACAATTTTAGGGCATCTTTTCTGGCCCCTTCCTCACACCAGGAGGTGAATAGGGAGGGCCTTTATAAAGGCTGTGTAGACATCCAAGGGGCAGCTAAATCCCATTGCTGCTTTCAGTGAGAAAATGACTCTATGACCTAGGCTGCCTGAGTGCAGGGTCATGACTACAGCCCCCACTGTAGCCATACCAGCTGCCTTATCACTTGCCCACCACCACAGGACTTTGAAATAGATAAAAATAGTAAAAAGGTATGAGTTATGCCTTCTGATTCTTGTAAAAATTGAATTTAAGTGAGATAGAGTTGCCTCACTGTCTCTTTCATAGAACCAAGACAACTAGTGATGGCTTGAGATACAGTGGATGACCTTGATATCTTCAATGTCTAACCAAGTACTAAGTGCTCCACAATGACTACTTCAGCTGCCTTCATTATTTGCTTAACAAGATGGTCTTCCCTTTTCCAACTACATTGGAGGCTGGATTGTCTTCATTTATTTCAACCAATGAATCAATCAATAAATATTTGTTAAGTGAATACTATGTACTAGGCACTGGACTAGGCAGAGGTGATACAAAAAGAGGCAAAAAAAAAAAACCAGTCCCTGATCTCAAGGGTTTTACAATCTAATTGGGGAGACAACATGTAAAACATACAACCAAGCTACATATGGGCTAAATAGGAAATAATTAAAAGAGAGAAAATGCAGTAAATAAGAAATACTGAGGGGATAGCTAGGTGGCACAGTGTATAGAGCACTGGCCCTGAAGTCAGGAGAACCTGAGTTCAAATCTGACCTCAGACACTTAAAAAAAAATTACCTAGCTGTGTGACTGTGAGCAAGTCACTTAACCCCAACGCCTTGAAAAAAAATATTGAGGAAGGCTTCCCATAAAAGGAAGCCAAGGAGGTCAGTAGTCATAGAAGAGAAGGGAAAGCACTCCAGAGAAAATACCAAGAGCCAAAAAACCCCAATAGGTTGCAACAAATTGAAGATAGAAGTAGAGAGAATATAGATGTCTTTTAACTAGTCAATGCTATAAGAGAATTGCAAACAGAAATATATATGTATATATAAAACAATGTCACTTTTCTCACTGTTTTTTGTTTCAATATATATATGTATAGATATACATTAATATATTTAGTTTTCAGCAATCATTTTTGTAAGTCTTTGTTTCACATTTTTTCTTCCTCTCTCTCTCCCTTCCCTTCCCCCTCCTCCTAATAGAAGGCAATACAATATAGGTTATACATGTTTAACTATTTAAATATATATCCAAATTGTTGTTGTTTGTCCTTCATTTTCAAAGAAAACTATGACATCAAGGAGGTGATTCCACAACAAACATATGAACTGGATTTGAATGAGGGGGTACTGTGCTAAGTCACCTGTCTCACTTTCTCCTCCAGAGTCAGATATGAATCAGGACTGGAGATGGCTTTGGATTCGAGGCAGTCAGGGTTAAATAACTTACCCAAGGTCACACAGCTAGCAAGTGGCAAGTGTCTGAGACTGGTTTTGAACTCCTGTCCTCCTGACTCCAAGGTCAGTGCTCTATCCACTAGCTCTATCCATCTAGCTACCCTGTATACTATCTTAATCATGTTGTGAAAGAAAGGGGAAATCAAAAAGGGGGGAACCATGAGAGGGGGGAAACCCATAATACATAAAACAAATTTTAAATATTTAAAATAGTAAGCTTTGGTCTACATTTAGACTCCATAGTTCCTTCTTTGGATGTGGATGGTATTTTCCATCACATGTCCTTTAGAATTGTCTTTGTTTATTGTACTGCTGAGAACAAGTTCATCATAGTTGAACATCACACATCTTCTGGTTCTGGTTACTTCACTCAGCATCAGTTCATGGAAGTCTTTCCAGATTTTTCTGAAGTCCCTTCCCTCATGATTTTTTAAATTTTTTTATCTTATTTTTCCAATTACATGCAAAGTTAGTTTTCAACATTCATCTTTTGCAAGTTCCACATTTTTCTACCACTCTCCTTCCCTCCCCCTCCCCATGACAGTGAGCAATATGGTAAAAGTTGTACATGTACATACACTTGTGTTTAACATATTTCCAAATTAGCCATGTTGTAAAAGAGGAATTAGAACTAAGAGGGGCAAAAAACATGAGAAAGAAAAAGACCATCCCATTCACATTTTCAGTTATGATTACTAACTCTGTATTTCCCTTATCCCTCTTTACCAATGTTTTGCTTCTGATTGCTACCTCTTGATCAGTCCTTTCTGTCAGTCCTTTTCTCTTTTTTTCTCCCTTTCCTCTTTTACTTTTCTTTTTTAACTTTTACTTTACCTTTACATTTACTTTCACCCTCCCTTTTACCTATCCCTTCTTCCCCTTTCTTTCCCCTTACTCCTCTATTTCCTTGCAGTGTAGGATAAATTTTGGTAATGTATGCTATTCCCTCTATGGCCAAATCTATTGAGAATTAAGATTTACTCAGGGCTCACATGCTTCCATCTTGCCCTCTACTTTAATAGGTCTTTGTGCTTTTTCACATGGTGTTATTTATCCTCTAATGCCTTGCCTTCTCCTAGTTTAATCCTTTTTTCATGTCTTGATTGTTTTAAACCTTTCTTGAATCCACAACCTCTATCAAGATATACACTTTTTTAACTGTTCTAATAGAAGTACAATTCTCATGGGTTGATTGATTTATATGTAACATTATCTCATTGTAACTTCATAACCACAGTCTCTGTCCAAGTACACTGTTCCATTAGAAATACAATTCTCAAGATCCATAAACATCAATTTATAATCAATTTATACCACATCCTCTTTCCAAGTACCCTCTATAGAAATACAATCCTCAAGAGCTAAAGTATCATGAACAGCAAAATCACTCAAAAACTTAAAGTTTGATCACATTACAGTTAATTTTTACCAAATCCTTTGTCTAAATATGTTCCTTTCAATGGTCTTAAGAGAAATACAGTTTCAAAGTCCTTTTCTGATTAAAAAAGATCAGAAATGAATTGAAAACTTGATCTGAAAATACAAGACTCAAAAGGTGCATAATAAGGTAAACAAAGGGGGGGGATGTTAGTTAACTCTTGAGAACTGTATTCTCTTAAGACCATTAAAAAGAATGTTGCAGGGTAGTTAATTCATGGCTGTAATCCAAGCTTCTTTGCCATCCAGAATAACATACTTTAGGTCCTCCAATCCTATAATGTTAAAGCTGATAAGTCTTGTGTAATCCTAACTGTGGATTCCTGGTAAAATTGCTTCTTTTTTTGCTTCTTACAGTATTTTCTCCTTTAGCTGAGATTTCTTTTTTTTTAATTTTTGTACAAATGATATTTTTTATACATTACTAAAATATTCTTGTTTAAGAGTAAACATAATATCCCCTCCCCCCCAAAAATAAAGACCTTCATGAGCAATAAAGTAAAGGAGAGAGAAAAAAGTAAAACTAAAAATAATTTTTAAAAATGTGCTTCAGTCTGTGTTCCAACACCACCAGCTCTGTCACAGGTGGATCACATTCTTTATGCTAGGTCCATCACAAAAGCTACTTCCATATTTTTCCACTGTTGCCATTGCTGATCACAACTCCCTCCATTCACACCTCCCCACTATCATATATTATATTTTCTCTCTCTCCTTTCACTCTGTCCCTCTTCTTAAATATGTTGTAGGGTAGCTGAGTGGTACAGCAGACTGATCATTGGCCCTGGGGCCAAGAGGCCCTGAGCCCACATACCACCCCTAAGGCCCAGCAACCACCCAACCCTGTGGTCCCAGACAGGCCATCCAATCCCAGTCCCTTGCAAGAAGTAAAAAAGGAAAAGTGTTACATCTGACCACTGTCCCCCACAGTCCAACCTCTCCTCCATCACTCACATCCTCACCCTTGTCCCTGTCCCCCTTCTTTCCTTTTTACTCTAGATGTCTACACCCCACTGAGTATATATGCTGTTTCCTCTCTGAGCCACCTCTGATGAGAGTGAAGGTTCTCTCATTCCCCCTTGCCTCCCCCCTTCCATATTATTGCAATAGCAAAAAAAATTCTTATTATATGAAATATCTTAGCCTATTCCACCTCTCCTCTTACTCCCAGTACATTTCATTTTTTAGCTATTGACTCCATTTTTACAATATATTATATCTTCAACAGCTCTCTCCTGTGCTTCATCTATAAAAGCTCCTTCTACCTGCTCTATTAAATGAGAAGTTTCATATGACTATTATCAGTATCATTTTTCTATGTAGGAATACATGCAGTTCATCATCATTAAGTCCCACATATTTTACCCTTCTTCTCCATTCTCTATGCTTCACCTGAGTCCTGTATTTGAAAAATCAAACTTTCTGTTCAGCTCTGGTTGTTTCAACAGGAACAACTGAAATTCCCCTGGTTCATTGAAAGTCCATCTTTTCCCCAGAAGAGGATGTTCACTTTTGCTGGGTAATTAATTCTTGGTTGCATTTTAGTATCCTTTGCCTTCCAGAATATTATATTCCAAGCCCTATGAGCCCTTAATGTAGTTGCTGCTAAGTCCTGTGTGATCCTGACTGCAGCTCCATGATATTTGAATTGTGTTCTTCTGGCTGCTTGTAATATTTTCCCTTTGACTTAGGAGTTCTGGAACTTGGCTAAAATATTCCTGGGGATTGGGTTTTTTTTTATTACTTTCTGGGGGAGATGGGTGGATTCTCTCAATTTCTATTTTGCCCTCTGCTTCTAGAATATCTGGGCAATTTTCCTGTAGGAATTCTTTAAAAATGAGGTCAAAGCTCTTTTCTTGATCATGGCTTTTAGGTATCCCAATAATTTTTAAATTATCTCTCCCAAATCTGTTTTTCAAATCAGTTGTTTTTTCAATGAGATGTTTCACATTTTCTTCTAATTTTTCATTATTTTGGTGTTGAAGTATTGTGTCTTGACTTCTCATAAAGTCAACAGCTTCCTATAGCTCCATTCTAGATCTGAGGGATTTGTTTTCCTCAGAGAACTTTCTTATCTTTTTTCCATCTAACCAATTCTTCTTTTTAAAACATTCTTCTTCTCAATAATTTTTTGAACTGTTTTATCCATTTTACCTAAGCTGGTTTTTAACATGTTATTTTCTTCAGGATTTTTTTTTTATCTCCTTGACTAAGCTGCTGACTCCTTTTTCATATTTTTCCTGCATCTCTCTCATTTCTTTTCCCAATTTTTCTTCGATCTCCCTCACTAGATTTTCAAAATCTTTTTTTGAGCTCTGTCATAGTCTGAGCCCAACTTTCATTTTTCTTGGAGTCTTCAGATGCAGGTACTTGTACTTCCTCATCTTAAGACTGAGTATTTTGATCCTTCTTGGGATCATAGACAATGTATTTCTCAATGGTGTTCTTCTTTTTTTCTCTGTTTATTCATTTCCCCAGCCTGGGCCTGATTTTAGGGTGCTCCCTGAGTTTTTGAGTATTGAGTATTATTGGGACACCCCACCACCACACACACACACACCCACACACACACACACACACACACACACACACAGATCTCAGTGTGTGAATCTCTGTCTTCCCTCCTGGTCTGTGAATGACCACAAGCGCACCTCTCTGCCATGGGGATGAGGTGGAGGGGGGGCCTGCTGTTCTATGGGGGGCCTAGACTGTGATCAAGATGAGAATGTAGTCAGAGCTCCAGAGTCCTGTTCCAGGTTCAGAGGACAGACCTCGAAAGTCTCTCTCCACTCCCCTACCTTTGGTAGGCTGAGCACTTAAGGCTCAGTTGCCTGGTGGCTACTGCTTATGGGCTCTGACTGCTTCCATTTCCTGGATCTGGGTTGCCACTGCCATGCTGCTTGCTGAGTGCCCTGAGGGCTGGGCTTCACATGCTTGCTCTGGCATAGGTCTCCTGCTGATCTTCCAAGTTGTGCCCAGTGCTCCCTGGGGTGTAGGTCAGGAAACTGCCCCCAATGCCATGAGCCATGGCTCCCAAGCTCCCTGGGGCTGCCTCTGGGAGGCTGAAGTTCCTTCACTCTGGAAGGCTACCCTTCTAACCCTGTGAAGAGAAGCCTTTCCACTATTTTCCAGGTTACCTTGGTCTGGAGAATTGCCTCACTGGATCCCTCTATGGGTTCTGTTTCTGAAAAATTTAGTTAAGAGTCATAATTTTATGATTTTTGAAATATTATGGCAAGGACACCTAGGAGAGGCTTTTCTCCTGTTGCCATCTTGGCTCCACCTAGCTGAGATTTCTGAAAGCTGGCTACAATATTCTTTAGTTTTTTTTTTTTATTTTGGGATCTCTTTCTAGGGGTGATGAATGAATTCTTTCAAGGACTATTTTATCTTCTTGTTCTAGGTATTAGGGAAATTTTCCATGATAATTACCTGCAAGATATTGTCCTGGCTTTCAGGTAGACCAATAATTTTTAAATTATCTCTCTTGGATCTACTTTGGTCATTTTTTTCCTAAGAGGCTCTAAAATTTACATTTTCTTCAATTTTTTTCAGCCTTTTGGTTTTATTTGATGAACTCTTGGTGTCTCACAGAGTCATTCATTTCCATTTGTCCAATTCTAATTTTTAAGATTTTATTTTCTTTAACTAGTGGGTTCTTTTCCCAATTAGTTAATTTTATTTTCTAGCTGGTCAATTTTACTTTTAAAATTATTGCTTTCTTCAGTTAATTTTTCATAATTCTCTTGCATGACTATCATTTCTTGTCTCTGTTTTTCTTCTTCCTCTCTTCTTTTGTCCTTTTAGAGCTCTTCCAAAAGGTCTTTTTGGAATTGAGATCAGTTCATCAACCCCTTAGAGGCTTCACATGTAGGCATTTTGTTATTGCTTTCCTATTCTGAGGTGGTGTTTTTATCACCATCAGAATAGGGGTTGTCAATGGTTAGCACTTCTTTT
Organism: Macrotis lagotis; assembly: GCF_037893015.1. Lineage (NCBI taxonomy): Eukaryota > Metazoa > Chordata > Mammalia > Peramelemorphia > Peramelidae > Macrotis > Macrotis lagotis. The sequence goes on along the minus strand of NC_133666.1, from coordinate 133,612,441 downwards.
GTTTTTTTCTGGTTATTTTGTCAATTAAGTTCTGTTCCTCTGGTATAGGGTATGTAGTACCAAGTTGTTTGTTTTTTTTTGCTGTGGGCTGGGATTCTGGTCCCTGACTTGGAAAATATGTTTTCATAAAATATGTTTTTATGTTAACCTGCAATGAATTCATTACTGCTATTTAGGTGAATCAAATAAATATTTTTAAATATCAGATTTCACAGGGAAACCTTGAAGGATTTGCATGAACTGATGCTGAACAAAATGAGCAGAGCCAGAAAAACATTGTATACCCTAACAGCAACATGGGAGTGATGATCAACCTTGATGGATTTGCTCATTCCATCAGTGTAACAACCAGGGACAGTTTTGGGCTATCTGCAATGGAGAATACCATCTTTATACAGAGAAAGAATTGTGGAGTTTGAACAAAGACCCAAGACTATTACCTTCCATTTAGAAAAAAACCCGTTATCTTATTAGATAATTTTGTTGTCTCTTATACTTTATTTTTTTTCCTTAAGGATATGATTTCTCTCTCATCACATTCAGCTGAGATCAATGTATACCAGGGAAAACAGAATGCTTTCTGTGGGGAGAGGGAGGCAAGATTAGGGGAAAAATTGTAAAACTCAAGATAAATAAAATCTTTCTAAAAATATTTCATCAGATTTCATTTCTAATTCAGTAGTTATATACATAACTTACATAAGCAATAGCTCTTGGGGTTACCAATAATTTTTAGAACTATGAAGAAGTCAGCTAGGTGGTACAGTGGATAGAGCACCGGCCTTGGAGTCAGAAGGACCTGAGTTCAAATCTAAACTCAGACTTTTTTAATAATTACCTAGCTGTGTGACTTTGGGCAAGTCACATTGCTTTGTAAAAAAAACAAAAAATATAAAGGAGTGCTAATACTAAAAAATTTGAGAACTTTCTTGGAAAGACTGAATATCTTTAAATTCTCCTAATTACCAGGGCACACCATTAATCATACTATGCTTATTAACAATGGATAGAGAGGATCAGGGTTCTTGATCTTTACCTTGAAATCTTGCTACTACAGCAAAAGTTCTTGTACCCTTTACAAGTGCACTTAAAAAAACAGCAGCCCAATGTCTTTTATTAGGCTGACCAAAGAGGAAAAGCTGTCCCAAAAGGAAAGAGCAAAAAATAAAGAAACATGCTAAGTTAAAAAAAAAAAAAGATTGGATTTGGTGTTGGAGGAATCTTGTTCAAAATCCTAATTTGGTCCAAATCCTAATTCGGACACTAACTCGATGGTCAACAACAAGTAATTTAAATTTTCAACTCTAACCTCTTTCCCAACCTGGCAATTCACATCTTCAACTACCTTTGGACAACTGGATGTAGATAACTGTAGATAGCTTAAACTCAACATATTCAAAAATGAACTGATTCTTTCCCCCAAATGCTACCCTATTCCTAATGCCCCTGTAATCTATGTCAATGATAACTGTATCTCTATCCTCTCAGTCACTTGGGTTGAAACTTTTATGTCATCATCTACTACTCCCTCACTTTCACCCCCCACAGTCAAATTTTTGCCAAGATCTTCCATTTCTCTTGTATGTACCTTCTTCCTTTGAAAAATACTACCCATTTTGGTGGCATGAGATAATACGGGTTAAGCACCATCCAAGTACATAGTCTGGTTATATTGTTCCCTTTTCTTCCTTCCTCAGTACAGGTTCAATCTTGTCATACTTGGACTACTGCATTAATCATTTGGTTGACCTTTCTATTTCAAGTTTCCCCCTATTTTAGACTATTCTACACCTAGCTATCAAACTGATTTTTTCTGGAGTTCTAACTGACCAGTCTCTGACCCAGTCAAGATACTCCAATAGCTCCCTATCACCTCCAGGATCAAATAAAAAACATCCCCCCCGTTTGATTTTTTTAAGTATTTTTTTTGCAAGGCAAATGGGGTTAAGTGACTTGCCCAAGGCCACACAGCTAGGTAAATATTAATGAGGGCAGATTTGAACCCAGGTACTCCTGACTCCAGGGCTGGTGCTCTATCCACTGAGCCACCTAGCTGCTGCCACTGCCGCCCTGCCCCACCCCAGTTTGATTTTTAAATGCTTCATACCCTGGGTCCTTTCTACCTTTCCTTTTTCTTTAATTTTTTTAAAATGAAGATCTTTCTTTCACCTCCCTACCCCCACTCCAAAAGAAAGAGAAGGGAAAGGAAATGTTGTTTGTAAGGTGTACCTGTTTTCTTATAGCCCCTCTAGAACTTGTCATTTCTCTTCCTACCTTTTCAATCTTTTTAAATTTTATTTCCCTTCACATCCTCTGCAACTCAGGGATGATGGCCTCTTTGTTGTTCCTCAAACAATAATATTCATCCTCTGACTGTGCATTCTCCAGACTGTCCCACATACCTGGAATCCTCTCCTTTCTCTGTCTCTCCCCACTTATTCTCTCCCCTCAGCTTCCTTCAAGTCTCAGCTAAAATCCCCTCTTTATCAAGACATCATTTATGACATCCTTATTAAGGAAAAGCTAGTGCTTTCCCTCTGACACCACCTCGAATTTATTCATTACATCTTGTATATAGGTAGTTGTTTGCATGTTGTCTCCCTAATTAAAATGTAAGTTCAGGGAGCAGCTAGGTGGCACAGTGCTACCAGTCTTGGAGTCAGGAGTACCTGAGTTCAAATCCAGCCTCAGACACTTAATAATTACCTAGCTGTGTGTCCTTGGGCAAGCCACTTAACTCCATTTGCCTTGCAAAAAACTAAAAAAAAATGTAAGCTCAAGGATAGAGATAATTTTTGCCATTCTGCGAGTCTCCACAATATTTGGCACATAGTGAGTGCTTAGTTGTATCATCTATTAAAAATGGGGTAATGATATTTGCTATATCTAAGGTTTGTTGTTAGGATCAAATGAGGTAATGAGTGTAAAAAACTTTGTAAACAAAGTGTCATGCAAATGGCAGCTATTTTTGTTCTAATCTGGTAAAAATTATTATTTGCCCTGGATAAATGTATAGGTGGTTATTTATAAGACTGAACTCAATGACCTCTAGAAATTAGTCTATTATTCTTTGAACTCAAGGCACCAGAATGTCAATTTTAGGAGTAGGTTCCTAATCTAATGGTTTCATGTTGAATATGACAACCATCTCAAATATTATGTCTTTCCCCAACATGGCTAACTTCATAAGTGGCACCTGTGGTTGCTGCTGCTGCTGCTGCTGCTGCTGCTGTTACTCATGTCCAACTTTTTGTCAACTCCAGGGACCACAGAATGCCAATACTGTCTGTGGAGTTTCTTGGCAAAGACACTGTAGTGATTTGCCATTTCCTTTTTCAGAGGATTAAGGAAAACAAAGGTTAAATAACTTGCCTAGGATCATGCAGTAGTAGGTGTTTGAGGCCATATTTTAACTCAGGTCTTCCCGATTCTAGACTAAATGCTCTATCCACTGAGTCACATGCCTCTCCTCTTGTGGTATTTGTAGTTTGGTCCAAATAATCTCTTCTAAATTATTTTATAGGTGAAGATCTGTTGATGTTCAGGACAAAGTCTGTGATTAAAGAAAAGGCTCTATATTCTAAGAGGTGAAAGTTAATGCTAAGAAAAACACTCCTCAAGAGAAAAGGTAGATGCAAAAGTAAAAATCATTTGGAAAATCTGAGGAGAGGGACTTTATTAATTCATTCAATAAATGAAAGCACGGCAAAATGATTAAATAAGTAAATTGAGCTTTTTTTTAAAGAGCATTATTTGAACTTCCTTTATGGTCCTAGAGTTCTTTTTATTCTTTTTTTTTTTAAGGCAGTGGCTTGCCCAAGACCACACAGCTAGGTAATTATTATATGTCTGAGGCTGGATTTGAACTCAGGTACCCCTGATTCCAGGGCTGGTGCTCTATCCACTGTACCACCTAGCCACCCTTAAGTCCTAGAGTTCTTTATAGGACATGACTATATTAAAGGGATTTGGATCTGTGTTTTGGATCTGTGATTTCATATCTTTAAGGAATTCCCAGATGAACACATTGACTTTACCAATTAGTGTAGTCTAAAAGCAATGAGAAATTAAGTGATTTGCCCAAGGTCAGAGCTAGTATTTGTTGGAGACAGAATTTGAATCCCTGTCTTCTTGACTCCAAGGCCAGATCACTGTCCACTGCACTATGCTGTGTCTGGACTATGAGAGACCTTTTCAGTACAAATTAATTACATTTTAGAGCTCATAGGCTACCTTAATTTATGTGATAATATTATGCTATAATTAGGTTCTACAGTATTTTATGTAGATGAAGCTACCATCTAATTTTATCAGCTATGTGTATCTTAGGCTGTGACAATGAGGCCCAATGGGTGTGAGGCAGTGCCAAGTAAGTCCATTGACTTGTCAGAACTAGGCAAAGTCACTTAACCTATTTCTATTTTCACCGTATCATGCACATGCTAAAACAGACCCATTTGGGCATAAAACCAAACTCTGTACGTGTTAGAGAATTTGATGGAAACTGTAAAAGACAGAATCTAAGAAAAGATATCAAGGCACCAATGACTCAAATATACTCTCAATGATATTGTGCAGTATTCCAAATGGACCTGTTGGGTATGAACCAAGCACAATGTAACTAGTATTCTTCATTATTGGTAGAAGATCAATTGGTCTTGGAGGAATTAAGATGGAAAAACAGAAGCAACAAAGAAGAGATGTACAATTCCTTGATATTTGGATATTTGGCTATAGATTGCTTTCTTTTACTAAGGTGGGTATCCCAAATCCCCTCCCAAGCCAAGTAAAGCAATTAACATGTGGAATGTTCTGCAAATGGATCAATGGTGGCACTCATACAAAGAGGCACATCTGGTGCCCAGGTGTTTGATTTTAAATTTGGCAGCCAGTCCACAGTTTAGGATTCCCTTCCCTCTTACACTTATTTCTTCCCCACCCCACAGTCACAACCAAAAAATAATCCAGGGTCATTGCCTTAGAGCACAGAAAATTTCCAAGCTCCCTCTACCTGAGCACTCCAGCTTGGAAGGCTCACCAGTTGCGTCTATTGTGATTTCTACAGTGGGGTGATGGCGTCATTTGAGTTGGAGCTTCCAAGGGGAGCATTGTGAGAATAAGCTTATCATCTAGTTTGAAAATATGGAATGAATTGACTACTGTCCATCAAAATTCAAACAAAAGAGGCTGAAGAATTTCTTGGGAACATGTGAGACATTAGATTTTTCAACAGGCATTGAATTTATTTCTATGCTATAGTTACTGTAATTATGTGCTAGGTAATGTATGAAAAATTGCCCTCTAGAAGTTTATGAGCTATAGTAATGTCTGGAGAGATAATTGATCCAAATATATATTGGATGGTTTGCCACTCATCTGGAAAAGAACAATTCTACTAGAGGGGTTTATATTTTCACATTATCTAGGTCGTTCACTAAATGACAATATTTGTTCCCCTTTAAGGCTTGTATTAGTCATACCCCAACTGGCCAACAATTCTGACATTTTTTTGGTGGTACTGAGAGAAAGCTTTATTAGTTTGTAGGTATTTTTGTAGAAAGTTTTTACCTAGTGAATAGGATCATATATTTAGAAGTGGAAAGGGACAATGGAGACCACAGATTCTAACTTTGTCTTTTCAAAAATGAGAAACAGGGAGGTTGTTGGCTTAAGATCACACAGCTAGAAAATTTTAGAGACAAGGGTAAACCTTAGATATTTCTGACTCCAAGTTCAATATTCTCTCCATTATGCTATATATATATTCAGCTCTAGTTACTCTACATTTTGCATATATTTCCTTCATTGAAGTTTTTAGATTGAATAAGTTTATAGAAAACAATCACAGGAGCCTCATTTTAAATTGTCTTTTTGATTTTTTTTGTGGATCTATAATCTCATTGCCATGTATGCTCTATCTCACAGGGTAGGTAACAACCCAAACCAACTTTCTAATATGATGAGTGCCTGCTCATATAATTTTTACATATATATTTTTAAAATTATATGTAAAGATAGTTTTCAATATTCTTTTTTTGTAAAATTTTCTCTCTCCCATCCTTCCTTCCCACCTCACTAAAATAGCAAGTAATCTGACATAGATTATATATACACAATCATGTTATACATATTAGTTGTGCTGTGAAAGAAGAAACAGAATAAAAGGGGAAAATCACAATAAAATTGAAAAAAACCCAAAATTTTAAAGTGTAAATATTATGCTTTGATCTGCTCTCAGACTCCATCATTATTTTCTCTGGATGTGGATATCATTTTTCATCATGAGTCTTTTGGAACTGTCATTGATCATTGTATTGCTGAGAAGAGCTAAGTCTATTATGGTTGATCATCATACAATGCTGCTGTAATGTTCTCCTAGTTCTGCTCACTTCACTCAGCATCAGTTTATGTAGTCTTTCCAGGGTTTTCTAAAATCTGCTCATTTCTTATAAAGCAATAATATTCCATTTCATTCATAAACCACAATTTGTTCAACCATTCCTAATTGATGGGCATCCATCCCCTCAATTTTTAATTCATTACCACCAAAAAAAAGAGCTGCTATTTTGTACATAGAGGCTCTTTTTCTTTTCTTTTTTTTTAATCATCTCTTTGTAATACAGGCCTAATAGTGGCATTTCTGGAACAAAGGGTATGCACAGTTTCATTGCCCTTAGGGTTCCAAATTGTTCTCCAAAATGGTTGAGTCAGTTTACAACTCCATCAACAATGCATTAATGTCCCAGTTTTCCCAAATCTTCTTCAACATTTATCATTTTCTTTTTTGGCCATATTAGCCAATCTGACAGATGTGAAGTGGTATCTCAAGAGTTGTTTTAATTTACATTTCTCTAAGCAATAGTGATTTAGAACATTTTTTCCATATGACTAATAGCTTTAATTTCTTCATCTGAAAACTGCCCATTCATAACCTTTGACCATCTACCATTTAGGAAATGACTTGCATTCTTATAAATTTGACTCAGTTCTGTATTTATTTGAGAATTGAGCACTTTATCAAAAATTTTTGCTGTACAAATTTTTTTCCCATCTTTCTGCTTTCCTTTAATCTTTAATCTCTAACCATTTGGTTTTGTTTCTGAAAAATCCTTTTAATTTAATGTAATCAAAATTATCCATTCTGCATTTCATAATATTCTCTATCTCTTGTTTGATCATAAATTCTTCTCTTCTCCATAGGCCTAACTGGTTAAACTCTTCCTTGCTCTCCAATTTGCTTATTATGCTACCCTTTATGTCTAAATAGTGTCCTCATTTTGATTTTAGCTTGGTATAGGCTGTGAGATGGTGGTCTGTGCCTAATTTCTGCCATACTATTTTTCAGTTTTCTCAGCAATTTTTGTCAAATAGTGAGTTCTTATCCCCAAAGCTGGAGTCTTTGGGTTTATCAAACAGTAGATTATTAGTTATTTACTACTTTGTCTTGTGAACCTAATCTATTTCACTGATCCATCTCTCTTTTTCTTAGTACCAAATAGTTTTGATAATTGCCACAGTATAATATAGTTTTAGAACTAGTATGGTTAAGCCACCTTCCTTTGCATTTTTTCATTAATTCCCTTGATATTCTTGATCTTTTATTCTTCCAGATAAATTTTGATGTTACTTTTTCTAGCTCTATAAAATAATTTTTGGTAGTTCAGTCTGACATGTTTTATAACAAGCTAAGGTAACATCCTTGACCTTCTTCTGTTTTCTCTCCATAACCTCTTTGATAACCTTACCTACTCAAACAGCTTTAAATACCACATACATGCAGATGACTCCCCAAATCTATATTTCCACTTTAACCTCTCCCTGGAATTCACATTTCTTAACTGCCTTACTGCCTACATCTCCACCAGGATGTTTCAACAATTTCTCAAACTTGACTCCTCACCTTCTCCCTTAAATTGTATCAGTACCCCTCATTTATCTATTTCTATTAATGCCACCATCATAATCCCAAGCATGGGTTTTGTAAGTTTGAGATCATCTTTGATTCTTCCCTTTCTCTCTCTTATCACCTGCAATCCTCCCCAATATACATATATATATATATGTATACACACACACACACACAAACACACACACACATACACACAAACACACACACCTCATCAGTGGCCAGGCCATTCTGCTTTCACAGTCTCTCTTTATTCTCCTTCTTTATTTTTCCTACCAGAATCATCCTAATCAAGATCTTCATCTCTTGTACTTAGAGGCTTACAAGAGTCTCCGAATGCTCTTCCTCCCTCCCATATATTTCCTTTCCAGTCTTGCCTCTATATCATTATCTGAATTATCTTCCTATGGACACCTCTAGAATTATATCATTCCTCTACTAAAAACTATCAGTGGCTCTCTATCACTTAACAAAAAAAAAAATTATCTTCTGAGCCCTTCACAAGCTGACTTTCCATAAAGTCAGATAATCATATATAAAACTTAAGGTGCTATATAAATGTTAGCTTCTATTTTTTTTAGGGTTTTTTTGCAAGGCAAATGGGGTTAAGTGGCTTGCCCAAGGCCACACGGCTAGGTAATTATTAAGTGTCTGAGACCGGATTTGAACCCAAGTACTCCTGACTCCAAGGCTGGTGCTTTATCCACTACACCACCTAGCTACCCCTGTTAGCTCCTATTTTGATGATCATTATTATTATCTTACTCTACTCCTTTTCATAAGTTCCACAAATTGAATAATCCTCTATACTCTCTATTCTTGTACTGGTCTCTGTGCTTTTAATTGTAGCATTTTTCATACCTGGAATGGATTTTACATTTGTGCCCCTAAACCACTTATTTATTTTTTAAGTTATCTTTTTATTTGTTTATTTATACAAGCATTTATTATCTCTTCTTTCCATTGTACACTATCCCTCTTCCCTGACTGAATAATAAAAAAAGAAAAAGAAAATCCTCATAATAAATATGCACAGTCCAATAAAACAAATTCCTACATTGGCCATGTCTAGAAACCCATGTCTCATTCTACATTTTAAGTCCATTTCATTTCTGGTGGGAGGTGTGTAACATGTTTCATCTTCAGTCTTCCGAACTTGTCATTTATAATTGCATTGATCAAAGTTAAAGTCTTTGAAAGTTTTCTTTATATTGTTGTTACTGTATAAACCCTTTCCCTAGGTCTACTTACTTCATTGTACCAGCTCTTATTAGTCTTTCCAGTTTCCTGTGAAATTGTTCATTTCACTATTTTAAAGACACATTCCAGGACATTTTATTGAGATTCCTCCCTTCAAGGTCCAACACAGAAGCTGACATCTCCAAGAAGCCTTCCCTTATTCTTCCAGTTGAAAGTGTTTTCTCTCTCACTCTCTCCTCAAATTTCTTAGCCTTAGACCTCATCTTTATACTTTATCTCACTCTTTGTGAGTTCGGGTGTGAGGCAGTGCCAAATAGGTCTATAGACTTGTCAGAATGAAGTAAGTCACTTAACCTTTTTCTATTTCTACTGTATAATGCACATGCTAAAACAGGCACTTTTGGGCACACAATCAAACTCTGTAAACTCTATACGTGTTTGAGAATTTAATGGAAGCTGCAAAAGAATCTATGAAAAAAACAGGTCACTGATGATTCAAAACTTTCCTCAGGGATATTGTGTAGTATTCTCTATGGACTGTGGGAATAAACCAAATACAACATAAACTGTATTCTTCATCCCTGATAGAATTGTAACCTCCATAAGAACAGGGTCTATCTCACATCAATTTTTGTAGCTCCAGTGTTTAGCTCAACACCACAGACATAGTATGTATTTAATAAATACTTATTGAATTTATCTCATCATGTCATTCTCCTGCTCAATAAATACCAGTGGCTCCTTATTACTTTTAGGATCAAATATAAATTCCTTCATTTGGAATTTAAAGCCTTTCACAGTCTGGTTCCAACATACCTTCCCAACCTTTATATACATTACTCCCCATCATCCAGCCAAATTGACCTCCTTGCTTATCCTCACAAATAATATTCATCCTATGTCTCTATACCTTTGCACAGGAAATGAGTGAAATGCATTTCCCCTCAGCCTTGCCTACCAGAATCCCTTTGTAGTACCTCTTTATCAGGATCCTTTCTCTCCCAAACACACACACTCTCTCTCTCTCTCTCCCTCTCATACACACACACACACACACACACACACACACACACACACACACACACACACACACACATATACACATACACACACACATGTCAGAAAAACTGCTTTCTGTTTGCCATGGGAACACTTAAATGACTTCTAAGCAGACCTCCATTAATACATCAAAGGGGCATTCTCCATATCTGGTATTCTCTACTTTACTATCTCTTAGGAATTCAGAGAATCTTCCTTAGACCTTGATAACTAGCAAGGAGGAGATTTGAATTGAGCAGAACCAGGAAAAGAATGTACACAATATCAGCAACATTATGTAATGATCAACCATGAATGCCCTATTCTCAGCAACACAATGATCTTAAGACAAGTGCAAAGGAAAAATATTATCCATATCCAGATAAAGAACTGATGGACTCTGAATGCTAATTGAAGTATTTATTTCAGTTACAAAATTCTTTCTTGTGGAAATTCTCTCTTTTATGGAAATATGTTCTACATGATAGCACACTATTTTAAAAGAGGGAGGAGAGGTAGCAAGGGAGAAAGATTTGGAACTCAAATATTATAAAAAATGAATGCTAAAATTTTTATCATATGTAATTAGGGAAAAAATGAAATACTATTAAAGAAGGAAAGACTTGAAGGTCAGAAATTGCCCTTTTGATATATCCAGAGTCAACAGTCAATCAAAAGCATGTTCATAGTCAAGATGAAGCAGTTTGAGGAATCTGCATTGCTTCAAAGTCAAGGAGGATTCTCTCCATTATGCACCAAGAAGGTGCTACATATAGTTTGCTTCAAAGTTTACTAAAATACCATATCCTATATGAAAGTATTTCTTATTCCTTTCCCCAGAACACAGCATCCCCTTCCTAACTATCCCTCTAATTTCTATTTTTTCATTTCAGAGATCTTTATTTATTAAACTTAATAGTATTTTAATAATACTTTATTTTTCCAGTTATATGTAAAAATAATTTTAACATTCATTTAAAAAAAAGTTTGAGTTCCAAATTCCCCCATCTTCATGTATTTATCTTGCATATGATTCACATATACTTACATGTTGTCTCCCCAAATATTTAAGCTTTTTGAGGGGAAGGGCTATTTTATTTTTGTCATTGTATCTCCAATGTCTAGCACATATTGGGGTTTTTTTAAGACTTTTCAAGGCACTAAAAAAAAAGGGGGGCAGCCAGGTGGCGCAGTGGATAGAGCAGTGGCCCTGGAGTCAGGAGTACCTGAATTCAAATCCCGCCTCAGACAATTAATAATTAGCTAGCCGTGTGGCCTTGGGCAAGCCACTTAACCCCATTGCCTTGTAAAAACTAAAAAACTAAAAAAAAAAAAAAGACTTTTCAAGGCAATGGGATTAAGTGGCTTGCCCAAGGCCACATGGCTAGCTAATTATTAAGTGTCTGAGGCCAGATTTGAACTCAGGTACTCCTGACTCTAAGGCCGGTGCTCTATCCACTACGCCACCTGGCTGCCCCCACATATTGGTTTTTCACAACAGGACAGAGGGAAACAGAGTAGAGGGTAGATAGAGATCAGGGCTTAGTCAGGAAGACTTAGGTTCAAATTCTGCTTCATAGCTGACATTGTGGGCAAGTCATCAAACCTCTCATTCCTTAGATAACTCTTGAAGACTGAGAAGATATCAACCTATATTGGTAAGGTTATTTCCTCCTCTAGAGTTCTCTATACCAATGAAATCATATCTCTTATAATTGAAAGAACCAGAGTCTATTATTTGTTCTTTTTTGGTTAAAACGTATGATCATACCTACCAAAATAAGGTTGAAAGGGGTATATAACTTAAGACAAAAAGGGTGATATTATAAGTACATTACGAGAGCAATGAATAATACTTTACCTGTCAAATCTTTGGAGAAGGAAGAATTTGTGACCAAACAAGAGATGAAATTCAATATAAAATCCAAAATGGATAATTTTGATTTCATCAAATTAAAAAGATTCTCCACAAATTAAACCAACATAACCAAAATTAGAAGGAAAGCAGAAGCTAAGGGGCGGCTAGGTGGCGCAGTGGATAAAGCATGGGCCCTGGAGTCAGGAGTACCTGGGTTCACATCCGGTCTCAGATCTCAGACACTTAATTATTAACCTAGCTGTGTGGCCTTGGGCAAGTCACTTAACCCCATTTGCCTTGCAAAAAAACTTAAAAATAAAAGGAAAGCAAAAAAGATGAAAAACATTTACAAGTAAGGCTTCTGATAAAAATCTCATTTCTCAAATATATAGAAAACTGAATCAAATTTATAAGTACACAAGTCATTCTCCAACTGATAAAAGATCAAAAGATATGAACAAGTAGTTTTCAGATAAAAAAATTGAAGCTATCTATAGACATATAAAAATGCTCTAAATCACTATTGCTTAGAGAAATGCAAATTAAAACAACTCTGAGATATCACCTTATACCTATCAAATTGGCTAACAAGTCAGAAAATAAATGCTGGAAAAGATGTGGGAATCTGCAACCTGTACTAGGGAGGAGTGTTGAAGTAGAAGGGTGACCTATGATTTGAGGTACAGGTGAAGAAGTGATTAATAGAAAATAATTAGGAACATAGAGGAACCCAATGCAAATTTGGTAGATCAGAAAAAAAATTTCTTTGTTCTAATTATTTTCCAGACTTATTTGCAAGACTGAATTCCTCTTACAGGATTTGGTACCTACTTCCTTGTAGGTGCTTTGTTGTCTGTGTTACTACAATGCTGTTAGGGCAGCTAGGTGGTATGGTGGAGGAGGATAGGAGCCCTAATTGGACCTCAGACACTTGACACTTATTCGTTGTGTGGCCTTGGGTCACTTAACCCTAATTGTTCTGCAGAGCAGGCCATCTCCAGTCTTCTAGATTCATACCTGGTCACTGGACCCAAATGATTCTGGAAAAGAAAGTGAGGCTGGTGATTTAGCACAGCACCCCCTAATTCAAATCCAGTTCACATGCTTGTCATGGCATCACCTCCCTGATGTCATGGTCTTCTTCAAAAAGAAGGATAAACATTATAATTCATATCAATTCTAGGATCCTTAAAATAAAAATATGATATAACCTTGTTTTACAAGGTGTTAAAAGATAGAAATTATTGTTCCAGGAATAGTATTGTAATGATTCTTCTTCTGTGCAGAATAAAGAGTATGATTTTACTTCTTAAGACCCAGGTCAATTAATGGTGTCCACAGACCCTCTCACAGAAGTCCCTCTCAAATATTCTACTAATTTTAGGATTTGAGGATGGCTTTTGGAGGGGGCAGTTTTTGTTAGGCAATAGGGTTAAGTCACACAGCTAGGCAATTATTTTAAATGTCTGAGACATTTAAAATAATTGCCTAGCTGTGTGACTTAGCTGTGTGAACTCAGGTCCTCCCAACTCTGGGGCCAGCGCTCTATCCACTGCGCCACCTAGCTGCCCCATTGTGGATGGCTTTTTTTTTTAGATTTTGCAAGGCAATGGGGTTAAGTGGCTTGCCCAAAGCCACACGGCTAGGTAATTATTAAGTGTCTGAGGCCTGGTAGTGGATGGCTCTTTAAGGCTAAGTTTTCATTCACTGTTTTACTGTGGCAATGTCTTTTGCTTTAAATAGAATGGAGACATCATTGTGCTGAATGTTCATGCTATTCTAAAGAGGTAGAGACACATCTGGAGTGAGGCCTGGAAGTATGTCAGTGTTAATTTTTCCTAACAGTCTAGAAATGATCTTCATCAGAACCTCACTCTAGGTTAGCACAACAACTCTTGAATATTTCCCTAGTTCTCAGTGCTTAGTACAGTCTCATCCAGGCCTACCCAGGAACATCATGTTTATGTTGTTTATTTTTTCCCAATCCATTTGCAATTGTTAAAATTCTACCTTCAAGGTGAAGTCAAACATTATTCCTTTCATAATTAACAGTTGATATTTATAAAGTGCTTTAAGGTTTGCAAAGCACTTTATATTAATTGTCACATTAAAACTCCAGAACAACCCTACGAAGTAGATAGTTATTATCCTCATTTTCCTGATGAGGAAGTGAAACTGAGAGGCTGCCTAAGGTCACATAGCTATTAAGTGTCTGAGGCAGGATTTGAACCAGCTCATTCTAGATTCCAAGCCCAACTCTCTATTCACTTTGCTATGAAAGATGTCTTGATTCCTTCTAAATACGATTTTTGTTTCCTTGCAAATCCTTGTTTGCAGCACCCACTATAGTTTGCCTAAAGTTACAATTGTTTCTATATTTGTCTTATTACTGGAAGTTTATCTTTCTATTTGATACTCTTGTCCCAGTTACTTTCATAGAATGGGTGCTCGATAAATTTTTATGGTCTGAATGGAGTATGATCACATTCAAAGGAGATGAAACACAATAGTCTTTGTCTTCTTCACTATTAAAATGCCTTAATCTAGCTTGTTGTGTAGCAGAAATTTAGCTTCCTGGTTTCCAATAAATTTAATTATTGGTTTGCTTCTCAAACAATTTTTCCTGAGAAATAGCCATCTAGTTAGCACTTGGGTCATAACTTCATATTATTAAACCTAGCCCCCCCCACCAAAAATCATGGGATAGACTTGAAAAAAACAAGAGAAGTCATGATCCCTGCCTACAAGACAACTACTTAGTATCTTGAATTTTTCTCTACTATCCTGAGCCACAAAGAAAACCTGAGCAAAACTCTGTGCTGCCAGGTCAGGTTGCATTAATACACAATTCTTTGTCTCAAGAGCACAGTTGTTTTCTCCTAGAAGGTAAGCTGAGGACCCAAAACAGAAATGGAGTCTCTGTTATGACTATGCAGAGCACTGTCCCTTGGGCCTCTGGTCAACCTGATTCCATTTACTTCACATTTATATTTATTATTTGGGAGTTCAGAGTAAATTACATGACAACTCTAAATATTAAAGAGAATTTGTTATAATTCAAATCTAGTCTAAATTGCTATCAAATTTTCATCCATCACTCTCCTCCCTTCAATATGTATCATCAGAAAGAGTTTATGGGCATTGCTCAAATGTCAATTTGGTGAGATTTTCCATATATTTGCTCTCTGCTACTGTAACTTACTAGAATTTTATGATTTTTTTTTAATGGGAGTAACAAATATTCTTTCTATGTCAAGAGGGAATAAATCGCTGCCTCCTTTAGGTTAAATGTAATTCGCCTTCTTTGTGCTATAAAACACCATTTGCACAAATTTGCCTAATTTAAATTCTCATATATTAATTAGCTGCATTCAATGTCCTATCAAGTCAACTGGCAATAAATGGAGGTCATTTACAACAAAATTTGCATATCGTAAACTCTTTATTTCACTTTCCCAAAAAGTTCTCATTAACTAAATTTTATTCTTTCTGAGCTTCACTAAAAAGGAATGGGGACCTACTGTTTTACTGAATGACTTACAGAGTAGTACTACTGAATTACAAAGTGGAAAAAACACCACAAAAACACTCACAAATAAGGACTGTGTGTTGGAATTTTGTTCTAATGGCCAACGGTAAGGGAGAAGGGTATAAGAAACATCCAGGATAGTTATGAAGGTGTAGAAAATGTAAATAGCCGATTGTAGATGCTTTCATCCAGGGTTAAGTTTCCCCAAATCAGATAACATGCTTACATGTTACAGGGTCCTTATAGTTCTATTGCAAATCATTACTTCTTAGTCCACAAAATGGCATTAGAGGTGTCAAATCATAGACTCAGAATATTGCAGCTAGAAGAAGCCTTGTTCTGAGGTTCTTTAGAGGTATGAGAATAAATTGCCCATGACAAATGGAGGTGATGTTCCAACTCTTCACTTTACTCTCCCAACAGCTTTGTTTTTACTTTTGCCAGCAGTTGAGATACTAGTCCATGGTGTGTGTGTGTGGGGTGGGGGGGGGGGGGATTATGGCCAATTTCCATCCTTTACTGTGTTTGTATAAAGTCAACCTATGGTTTGGTTTGTTTGGGGAGGTTTTTTTTTTTGGTCATTAATCATTTCAGGTCATATTTGTAGGAATAAGCTCAGTGTCCCAACAATTGTCATCAAAAGAGGCTCCATTATTTTTACAATTAAGTATCTAAGATTTAGAGATATTAAGCTATTTACCCAGGGAGTTTCCCAGTCACTAAATGTTAGAAGGAGGTCTAGAACCCAGTCTCTCTAACTGATGGTAAGCTCTCTGTCTTCTTTGTCCCAGCCAACATGTTTGTATGTGCTACCCAGTGAGATTCCTGTTAGTGAGATTTCCCTATATTTCAGTGGGGCTTTCTTAAGAATGGCAGATTGGGAGCCCTGTGGGACAGACACCACTTTATATCTTTACCTTAATTGCTTCCATGTGCCATATGTATCCAGAGTACTGTATAAACAACAACAAAAAACAACAGGAGGGGAAGAATGTACTTATTACAGGAAATTCCATAACTAATGGGAAAGATGCCAGCTAAGCTGGAGGAGTTCTTAGACTGCCACAGGGGCTCTTGCCCAAGCCGAATCTCGCTGATCTGACTCATTTCTTGTGCACTACACACACTATCTCAGGGAGCAGAGAGTGGTGGATATTATCAAGTGGTATTGTTATGGAACAAGTAATTAAAATACTTCTCTTATAGCCAGAAGACAAGGCAGAGTGGTTTTATAATTAGAATTTGGGGGTTGGGGGAAAGGATGCTTATTATAAGTCTTGATTCCAACAGTTTTTGGAGGTGAACAATCCAAAGTAAAATATACTCTTTGCTATGTAGTCCACTCTACAAAACATTGTTTTCTTCTTTTTAAAATATTGCGCAAGCCTACTGATAGTAGTATCAAAGCTGCTATTTCTGCCTAGGTAGCAGATGTCCTCCGCATAATGCTTAACAAGCTGTTGGTACTCAATAAATATTTATGTGTAACCATAATCCTTCCATGTTACAAGGGTTTTCTGTACTAATTTTACTATCGTAGGTGGTGTTTTACATTGTGCCAGAATTCATTTTACCAAAGTGTTTTTTTTAATATTCAGGAAAACCTACTTTCTCTGGGTCAGAGACAAGTTTCTCTCTCTCTCTCTCTCTCTCTCTCTCTCTCTCTCTCTCTCTCTCTCTTTCTCTCTCTCCTTCCTTGTCTGTAAAATGTGGATTAAATAGTTTGGGGTACAGTTTAAATTTTTTTTTGTTTTTCACAGCATTGGCATCCTGCACTGTATGATAGGAGAAATTTACTGCTAGATGTGACTGTATTGATTTAGGATAATACAGCTCAGAGATGTCTGATATGTGCCATTTCTTTGTTGATGAAGTTTTGTAAAAAAAAGTTATGCACAAATTGAGCCCCCCAAAAGTTGAAATGTATAGACTACCTAGCAAGAACCAAATTGATGTTTTCAATATCTCTCACAACAGCTTGAGAGATATGTGTGTGTAAACACAGGTTTGTAGCTGATGTTTTAAAATAGAAAAATGGGCATTCATAAATCAATAAGCTTTTTGCGCATATTATGTGCAAGGTTCTTAGCTAGTATCTTTCCTTCTCCCACAGGATTGGCAGAGATTGTAGAATAGAAACTAAGAAGGAGAGAGAGGTGAGCTATGTATGTGAAAAACAATATTCTGTGTCCTCACTGGCAATCTTTCTGTTCCTTCTCTTTTGTCTTCTTTCTGACCTCAGTCTCTCCCTTGAATTTACGATGCACCCTTTAAAATGGAAGAGAAGTTGATATGTTAATCTATACTTTGCAAAAGAAGAGAAAAGAGGAGATGAATAAACCATAGTTATAATTTATATTAGCCAAGAAGGCAGAGAGCAAAAGGTTAATAAGTATGGTGCCCCTAGCAGTTGATTGGAGATGTGTAACTAAAATCAATCTACAAGTGTTCTTCATCCAGTGTCCATGAACTTAAAAAACAGGGTGCTAACTATATTTCAACACAATTGGTTTATTTGTAATTCATTGTCTTATTTTGTACATTTAAAATATTATTTTGAGAAAGGCTTTCCCAGATAGTCAAAGGGAACAGCAACAGCAACAACAACAAAAAAAAGGTTACACGTCCTTGATTCCTTGATGTAGTCATACATAAGAGACTTCCCTCATACACAGTCCAACCCATTTGGATATTTGTAAAATATGACCAGGAGCCATTTAGAACTTCAGTTACACTTAAAAGATTTCAGAGTAGTTCCTTATATTACTGATTTTTTAAATCAACTTGAGATCTTGGACTTGATCTATGTAATTTCAAACCAAAATATATTAACATTTACCTAGTGTGATTATTTCACTGAGCAAATTTGACTTTGTTCCTTCAGAATAATTGACTAGTATACAATTTTTCTAAGAAGTTACTTTGTTCCTAATAATAACCTATTTGTTATCAGTAATATCCATAATTAAAATAATAAACAATATTTATTTAAGACTTTGATGTCTATAACACATTTTATGAGGTATACACACACACACAGATAACTCACCAACTGCTTAACTCAACTCTTATAACTCATTTAGAAAGGGCACTGATAGGTTGCAAAGTATCTAAAATAGGGTAACTAGGCTGATGGCCTTACGCATAGGTCATATAAGGACTGTTTGAAGGAACTGGAGATTCTCTATCCAGAGAAGAAAAGACTTGGTAGGAACCTGATAATTATATTTTATGTGTTCTGCTCAACCTTGTGGGGTAGAAGTTATAGACAATTGTAGGCATGTTTGCTCATTGTAAGGAAAAACTTCTTAACAATTTGAGTGGAGCAAAAGTTGAATGAGGGTCAATTTTAAAAGGCAATATCCCCTTCACTAAAAGTCCTATATCAACATCTCATAATCTTTCCTTTATATATACAGATCCTTGAAAGGTAGTGGCAAGGAAAGGTTGAGGTAAGAGAGAATAATAGGATTAGAAACACTAAGGTAAGAGATCATCTTGTCCAGTGATTCTTTTTTTTGGGGGGGGGTAGTTTTTGCAAGGCAGTGGGGTTAAGTGACTTACCCAAAGTCACACAGCCAGGTAATTATTAAGTGTCTGAGGCTGGATTTGAATTCAGGTACTCCTGACTCCAAGGCCGGTGCTCTATCTACTGCGCCACCTAGCCGCCCCCTTATCCAGTGATTCTTAAACATTTTTTTTGGCATCATGGACCCCCTTTGGAAGTCTGGTAAAATCTAAATTTCCTTTCTCATAATAATTTTTAAACAATAAATTGGGACAAGAAGTGATCAAGTCTTAGGTGCTCTCTGATAAAACGTGAAACTAAGGACTCTAACTAAACTTTCAAGAGACAGAACCCACAAAGGGACCCATTGAGGCAGTTCTACTCAAGGTAACCTGGAAAAGAGCAGAAAGGCTCTGCTCCCTGGGTCGGAGGGGCGGCCCGCCAGAGGGGTGGCCTGCCAGAGGGGTGGCCCACCAGAGCGAAAGAACTTCAGCCTCCTGGAGGCAGCCCCAGGGCGCTGGGAACTGCGGCTCACAGCAGCGGGGGAGTCTCCTGAGCTGCACCCTGGGGAGCACCGGGCACAAAGTGGGGGAACAGCGGGGGACCTCTGCCAGAGCAAGCACGTGGAGCCCAGCCCTCAGGGTACACAGCAAGCAGCCTGGTCTTTCTGCAGCCCAGATCCGGAAACAGAAGCAGGCAGAGCCCATAAGCAGGAGCCTCCAGGGCATGAGCCCATTGAGCTGAGGGAGGGGAGTGAAGAGAGACTTCAGAGCTCTGTCCTCTGCCTCTGGGGCTCTGACCACATTCAGATCCTGATCCCAGTCTAGCCCCCCCCCATAGAACAGCAGCCCCCCCCCACCTCAGCCCCGTGGCAGAGGGGGGCGCTTACGGTCATTCACAGACCAGGAGGGAGGATAGAGCCTCACACACTGAGACTCTTGTGGGAGTGTCCCAAAAGCTCAGGAAGCACCCGAAAACCAGGCCCAGGCTGGGAAAATGAGCAAGCAGAGAAATAAGAGGAAGACCATTGAGAAATATTTTGCTCATGAGCCCAAGAAGGATCAAAATACTCAGTCTGAAGATGAGGAGGTACAAGCTCCTGCATCTAAAGACTCTGAGAAAAACAGAAATTGGGCTCAGGCTATGACAGAGCTCAAAAAAGACTTTGAAAATCAAATGAAGGAGTTGGAAGAAAAACTTGGAAAAGAAAGGAGAGAGATGCAGGAAAAACATGAAAATGAAGTCAGCAGCTTAGTTAAAGAAATCCAAAAGAATGCTGAAGAAAAAAGCATGCTAAAAACCAGCTTAGGTCAAATGGATAAAACAGTTCAAAAAGTTATTGAGGAGAAGAATGCCTTAAAAAGCAAAATTGGCCAGATGGAAAAAGATATAAGAAAACTCTCTGAGAACAAATCCTTCAGACAAAGAATAAAATTCAGGGAGATTGATGAATTTACCAGAAATCAGGAATCAATACTTCAAAACCAAAAAAATGAAAAATTAGAAGAAAATATGAAATATCTCATTGAAAAAACAACTGATATGGAAAACAGACTTAGGGAAGATAACTTAAAAATTATTGGAATACCTGAAAGTCATGATCAGGAAAAGAGCCTTGACATCATTTTCAAAGAATTACTACAGGAAAATTGCCCTGATATTCTAGAAGCAGAGGGCAAAATAGAAATGGAGAGAATCCACCGGTCCCCCAGAGAAAGAGATCCCCAAAAAAACAACCCCTAGGAATATTATAGCCAAGTTCCAGAACTCCCAAGTCAAAGAGAAAATATTACAAGCAGCCAGAAGGACACAGTTCAAATATCGTGGAGCTGCAGTCAGGATCACACAGGACTTAGCAGCAACTACATTGGAAGCTCATAGGGCTTGGAATACAATATACCAGAAGGCAAAAGAGCTTAGAATGCAGCCAAGAATGAACTACCCAGCAAGGCTGAATGTCCTCTTCCAGGGAAAAAGATGGACTTTCAATGAACCAGGCGAATTTCAAATGTTCCTTTTGGAATGGCCAGAGCTAAACAGAAGGTTTGATCTTCAGATACAGGACTCAGGTAAAGCATTGAGATTGGAGGAGAGGGGGGAAATATGAGGGACTTAATGATGATGAACTGCATGTATTCCTGCATAGAAAAATGACACTGTGGGGTGGCTAGGTGGCATAGTGGATAAAGAACCGGCCTTGGAGTCAGGAGTACCTGGGTTCAAATCCGGTCTCAGACACTTAATAATTACCTAGCTGTGTGGCCTTGGGCAAGCCACTTAACCCCATCTGCCTTGCAAAAAAAAAATGACACTGATAATACTCATATGAACCTCCTCAGTTAATAGAGCAGGTAGAAGGAGCTGTTATAGTTGAAGCACAGGAGAAAGCTGAATTCGAAGATAAAATATGGTGTAAAAATGGAGTCAATAGAAAAAAAAGGGAAATGTAATGGGAGAAAGAAAAAGGAGAGAGGGAATAGGCCAAGATATTTCATATAATAAGTTTTTTATTATTACAATGAGCTATTGCAATGATATGGAAGGGGGAAGGCAAGGGGGAATGAGGGAACCTTTGCTCTCATCAGAGGTGGCTAGGAGAGGAAACAGCACATATACTCAATGGGGTATAGACATCTGGAGTAAGAAGGGAGGGGAGCAGGGGGAAGGGGTGGGGATGTGAATAAAGGAGGAGAGGATGGACCATGGGGGGAGAGTGGTCAGATATAACACATTTTCTTTTTTTACTTCTTGCAAGGGGCTGGGATTGGAAGGCCTGTCCAGGACCATGGGGCCAGGTGGATTCTGGGCCTAAGGGGTGGTGTGGGGGCTCAGGGCTTTTTGGCCCCAGGACCAGGGATCTGTCTGCTGCACCACTCAGTGACCCTACAGCAGAGTCAGAGTGAAAGGAGAGAGAAAATATAGTACATGGTAGTGGAGAAATAAGAAAGGAGGGAGTTGCAATCAGCAATGGCAACGTTGGAAAATTATGGAAGTAACTTTTGCGATGGACTTACAATAAAGAATGCGATCCACCCATGACAGAGTTGTTGGTGTTGGAACAAAGACTGAAGCACATTTACTATTATTATTATTATTATTTGGGGGAGGGTGCAGGGCAAATGGGGCTGGGTGGCCTGCCTGGGGCCACATAACAGGTTGATCTTTGGGTGTCTGAGGCCGGATTTGGACCTGTGTGCTCCTGACTCAAGAGCCAATGCTCTGTCTGCCACCCAGCCACCCCTACTATTATTACTATTTTATTTTATTTTGGGTCTTTTTTTTTCTTCTTTTAGGTTTTTGCAGGGCAGTGGGGATCGGGTGGCTTGCATGTCACATGGCTGGGTGATTGTTGGGTCTACAGGGCTGGATGTGGGCTTGGATGCTCGTGGCTCCAGGGCTGGTGTTTCGTCCATTGCACCACCTGGCCATACCCACAATTATTGCTATTATTCTTTTTTTAATTTTAATTTTTTTTCTCTCCCCTTTACTTTATCACCCAAGCAAGTCTATATTCATGGGGGAAGGGGTATTTTGTTTACTCTTAAACAAGAATATTTAATGTAAAAAAAAACATTTGTACAAAATGAGAATTAAAAATAAAATTGAGATCAATAAAAACAATAAATTGGAATTTAAAAAGAAATAAATTATGCTAAAATAAAGTTAACAACATATTAAAAAAAAGTTTGTGGCCAATAGATCTAGTCCAAAGCTCTCATTTAACAGATGAGGAAACTGAGATCCATAAGAGATAGGTGGTTTGCCCATGATTACACACACAGTTACTGAAATTTGAATCCAGGTCCTTTGATTCTCAATCTCACAATTGTGTGTGTGTGTGTGTGTCTATGCCACTGCCTCTTCAAGGTCTTTAAAAGAGACATGCTAGATAACCTATTTGTGGATGTTGTAGAGGAGATTCTCAGTCAAATACAGATAGAAATAGGTCTCTGTGGTCATTTGCAACTCAAATAATTTTATGTCTTCATGTTTTTTTTCAAATGTGCCACTGATAGGTAGTTTGTATAAAGGGATAAATATATATACACACACATATGTGTGTGTGTGTGTGTGTATAAACCAATTATAAGAGACAACATGTGGAACAGTTTATCTGAAATTTCCTAATTTTGGTATTTGGTGATTTGAGGAAAGCTGCTGAAGTGGTTTTATCCTTTTCCTTGTGTTTTAAAAACACATTGATGTTGCCCTTCGAAAGAGGGGGATTTTGTAAATGGCCTCTTTCATATTCAGATCAGAACCTGGAAAATACATTTCTAACTTCTAACTTTTTAAAAATTGAAATCCCAGAGTCTTTTGGAACCAATTTCATTTTATTTAAGTAAAAAGTGACGTGTTTTTTTTCCTCTTTAAAAAAATGCAAAACAACTACTACAAGACTGCAAAGTCATTTATTTTAAGTGATAATACTGCATAAAGAAACAGATCCCTGGCAAGGAATTTCTGGGCTTCAAAGGGCATTTATGACTGATCTGGGTATGACTCTGGGCTTCAAGGAAGCCAATGGCTGTTAAACAGTGCCACCTGATGGCACATGGCTCCAAATGCTTGACATAGTTATTTTTGTTTAACAAGATTAGTCTATAAGGAGCATAATATTCTTTCTTCACCTACTGAAGTGAATGTTGGTTCCTACATTTCCCTCTTTCTTAACTTTTTTAAAATAACATTACCTAAACCATAATTATAAAGGGTAATGCCCTCCCCCCCAAAGGAAGTGCCTATTTTTGGACAAGACTCCTGCAGAGGGATGGCTAGGGGTTCTAGTATTCAGAGGTCCCAGTTTGGAATGAGAAAGAAATATCCAGATTGCAGGATTACATAAAGAAAGCAAATCCTAGCAGGGTGCCACAGTAGGGGGTGGTGATGCTGGCTGTTATGAGAGCATTGAGTGTCTGGGAAGGGAGTTCATAAAGATGCTGACATAAGAAGGAGGAGAGGAAGGAAAATGAGATAAGTCAAGATTCAGCTACTTCATAATTTGCCTGGGTCCAACCTTGCTCCTTCCTCTGAAGCGGTATCTCATCTTGATGTCAAAAGAAAATTTAAAAAAAACTGACAAAGGTTCCATCTCTAGGCATCATATAATATTTGAGCTTGAAAATGAAAATTTTAAAAAGTAACTAAGAGATAATCTATTTTTAGTTGTTCATTTTACAAAGGCTCACAGAGATTTAATAACTTGACTAAGGGTCACATGGGGAACTTGTGACTTGATCAAGGTTGCCTAACAAGCCAGACAAATTTTAGAACCTAGGTCTTCTGACCAACATTTTGAAACTTTTTCTATTATATCATAGTACCACAGGAACAATCTAATCTTCATTCTGACCATGAAAAGACACACATCCAATATGATAATTTTACTTATATATCAGTGAGTTCTTAAGGTAGCCTCCTTAGATTTTTCAACCACAAAATTCTGTACTTTGAAGAAAAGAAATAAAAACTTAAAGATGAAGTTTCCTAATTTCTTTATCATATTCCAGAGTAGCATTCCCTCTGAGGAAGCTCCCCAATGTGGCACTCATACTCATGGGTAGGGTCAACAGATGGTGAATGCTACTAGAGGTACAAGGAGTGTAGTTCCTTTTAACAATCAGTTGGTAGATATACTCAGCTCAAAGCAAAGGTATTTTTTGAAATAATTAAAAATAGTAGCTATAATATATTGTCTTCACAAACTTGGAAAAAGCTTTCACAAATATATGTAACATTATCAGGAGGAGGCACAGACATTGATTATAAGAGAAGTGAGGTACACAAATAGAGAACATGTCATACTGCAGGACTCTGAGGCTTTCTCCAGCTCATTTTACAGATGAGGAAACTGAGGCAAACAGAGTGAAATGACTTGCTCAGAGTCATCCAATGACTAAGTATCTGAGGTCAAATAACTATATTGATATATAAGCAATAAAGTGTTTCTGCAGTATACAATAAGTAATAAATGAATCTAATCCAACACAGGGTTCAGTATCATTTATCAGGGACACCTTGAATCCTGTGTTGGGAGTAGCAATCACACAGGTGGCTGGTCACCAAAGGTCACATAGAACAGTGGGTAGCTTGGGAGGGGGAGTTAAAAATAACTCTGAGATTATGACTAGGAGGATGGTGTGGCCATTAACAGAAATAAGAACTTCAGAATGAAGAGGATTGGGGAGGTGATGACTTCTGTTTTAGACCTATTGATCTTAAGATGACATTAGGGAGGGGCAGCTAGGTGGCATAGTGGATAAAGCACCGACCTTGGAGTCAGGAGTACCTGGGTTCAAATCCAGTCTCAGACACTTAATAATGACCTAGCTGTGTGGCCTTGGGCAAGCCACTTAACCCCATTTGCCTTGCAAAAACCTAAAAAAAAATGACATTAGGGCATCCAAGTGGCCAGAAATGCAGGCACTCAGGAGAGGTCAGATATGAAAATAGAGATCTGGGAGTCATATACATGTAGATGATAATCAAAGACATTCATAAGATTTCAATGAGAAAGTACTGAGAAGGAAGAAGACTTAGGATAGATCCTTTTTAAGTGGTGAAAGGAGGAAGAGAAGCCAGTTCACATGGGTAGAAAGAAAACCTGGAGCATCTGGTGAAATGGTTGGTAGTTGTCCTTGGTTCTTGAAGAGGACCAAAATGAAATCACTATGTAGTAAAATAAAGTGTATTCAACTATGATTGATAAAACTATACTTAGCTTGAAATGCCTTCCAATAGATTGGGCAGAAATAATTCAGAAGAACATTTAGGGTAGAGATATCTCTAAATTTACTCATCTCATGATTCTTTTTAGCTACTGAAACTCTGCTTTGCTCATAGAGCTCATAAAGCCTCTCTGATGAGAGCACACTGCATTGAACAGAACTTTTAGCCTTTCCATGCCCCACAATCAATTACAAATTTCTTCAGAGAGATGTTGAGAGTGTCCTCTGACCATCATGTGAGTGTTATTTTTGAATGACACTATTAGGCAAGCATAAGTGACATAGAGTCCAGTAAAGAAGAAGAAGGCAATAAGAAGGTAGGGGCAGAGTACCTTGAACAGATAAAAATCTTTCATCATTATAATCAGCACATTCAGAATTATTCAATCTATTAAGCTATTTGTCAAATCATTAAGGAATCATTAAGAAAATTCTGGATACAGTTCAAAGTTACTTGCTAACACATTGCCAGTAATCAACACTCCTTCTTAAGTACAGAGAAGTTTTTGATGATTATTTATAATTTCACCATAGAAAACAGAATCAAGGAAAAAAGAAAACAGAATCAAGGACAAGTTCAATAGTTGGGCTGTTAGTATACCCAGCTATATTTGCAGAGCAGTGAGAAATAAAGTAAATTATTGGAAAGTTCCTTAATTTATTTCTTTTTCTTATATTTCTGTATTTTTTTAAACTTGGGAAACAAAGTCTGAGCAAAATTCACATGTCAAAGTATTACCATTTTGAAATTAGACATTGAATAAAACACACACACATAAACACAGAATCAAGGTGGAATGTTAATAGATTGACTTTCATAAAAAGGTATGCACACATCCCATTTAAAGGATTAGGATTTTTTTAAATTTTTAATTGGTTTTTGCAAGGTAGTGAGGTTAACTGGCTTGCCCAAGGTCACAAAACTAGGTAATTATTAGGTATCTGAGGCTGGATTTGAACTCAGGTCCTCCTGACTCCAGGGCCAGTGCTCTATCCACTGACACCTAGCTGCCCCTGGATTAGGACTTTTTAGACTCATAATCTATAAATTGGGCAACATGTGCTCATTAAAATTATAGAATGTTATAAATTGAATGGGGGGCGGAGACAGGATGGCAGCATGAAGGCAGCATTTCCCAGGAACTCTTTCCCCAGGGAACTCCAAAAGCCATCAAATTATGATCCTGGCCAAATTTAGAGGGGGCAGAACCCACAGAAAAACTTAGTGATACATTTTCCCAGTCCAAGATAACTTAGAAGTTCCACAGGAAAGGTGAGTTTCACCAGGACTGGGAGTTGGAAAAAGTCCTGGTTGCAGTGCAGCCCGAGAACAGCTTGAAGGGGCAGGGACAGAATTCAGTTAGATCATAATGTATGTGGAGTAAAGAGCACCTGCCTCAGAACCTGCAGCGAGAATCAAGAGAAACCAGCCTGCACCTCCAGAGCACAGCCCACAGATGGTAAGGGGGCCAGGGGTGAAGGCAGAACTAGCTCTGTTCTCCCTGGGGGCAGGACTCTGCTGTTTGCCAACACTCAGATCCAGGTTGCAGTTTGGGCTTCCATACAAAGGTAGCCCAGCAGGGCTTCTCCTCATAGCTCCAAGGCAGAGGGTAGTGCTGTGGTCATCTACATATCAAAGCACAGGCAAGAAAGCATAAGACCTTGGAGGAATGAAGGTCCCAGTGGGGTGTTCAAAAAAAAAACCCAAAGCCTTGGAAGTGCTGTAAATTAGTCTTGGGCAGAGGAAATGAATAAACAACAGAAAAAGAAGAATCTGACCACAGAGAATTACTTTAGTCCCATGAAAGATCAAAACACATACTCAGATGATGACAAAATGAAAGCTTCCATATCCAAAACTTCCAAGAGAAATAGAAAATGAGCTCAGACTATGGATGAGCTCAAAAAAGACTTTGAAAAGCAATTAAGGGAGGTGGAAGAAAATTGGGAGGAGAAATGAGAGTGATGCAGAAAAATCATGAAAACCAAATCAACAGCTTGGTGAAAGAAATACAAAAACAATACAGAAGAAAATAATATGTCAAAAACCAGTTTAGGTCAAATGGAAAAAGCAAAACAAAAGGCAAATGAGGAGAAGAATGCCTTAAAAAGCAGAACTGGCCAGTTAGAAAAGGAGATAAAAAAGTTCTCTGTAGAAAATATGCTCCTTCTAACAGCTATTGTAAATAAGAAAGTTCATATGAGCATATATGGACAGGACATAGGAAAGAGCGGAATATAATGGTATAATATAGTAAAAAAGATGGAGTCAATGGGTGATAAAGGAAAGTACTGGGAGGAAGGGAAAGGAGATTAAAAAGAAGCTAAGAAATTTCACTTAAGAGTCAAGAAAAAGCTTTTTCAATGGAGTGGAATGGGGGAAGGCAAGGGGGAATGAGTGAGCCTTCATTCTCATCAGAATGGGTCAGAGAGGAAATAACATGCACACTTAATAGGGTATAGAA
This sequence comes from Macrotis lagotis, assembly GCF_037893015.1. Lineage (NCBI taxonomy): Eukaryota > Metazoa > Chordata > Mammalia > Peramelemorphia > Peramelidae > Macrotis > Macrotis lagotis. The sequence goes on along the minus strand of NC_133666.1, from coordinate 133,584,209 downwards.
ATCTATCTTACCCTAGAAAAAATGAGAAGAAAGGGATGGGATAAGGGGGAATGGGGAGGGGAATAGGAGATAGAAGAGAGGGAAGGTTGTGGGAGAGGGTAATCAGATACAACACACTTTTGGACAGGGCCCGGACAAAAAGGAGAGAGAGAGAGAGAGAGAGAGAGAGAGAGAGAGAGAGAGACAGAGAGAGAATAGAATGACAGTGGGGAAGAATACAGTGGAGAGAAATACAGCCAGTCACAGCAACTGTGGGAAAAATATTGAAGCAACTTCTCTGATGGACCTATGATAAAGAAAGCAACTCACCCTAGAGCCATTGGAATCTGAACACAGTCTGAAGTACATCTTTTTTTTTCTCTCTCTCTCACTATCCTTGAGGTTTCTCATCTTCTTGGGGGGAAGGAAGGTTTATGTTTACTCTTATAACAAAATTATTCTAATAATATAAAATAAATCATGAACAAGAAAAAACATATATGGAAAAATAAAATATCAATAAAAAATGAATCAAGTTTAGATATCATCTATTTCACCTTTCTCATTTTCAATTAATACACTGAGGCCTGAGAAGCAGTATGACATAGCAAATCAAGAACTGGCTCTAGAATCAGTTAATTTGTATTACTTTATATGTGACAAACAATAGCTGTGTGACCATGGGTAATCTACTTAATCTCTCAGTGCCCACAGATGACCTGTAAAACTATATTAAAGCTATGATTGTACATGTATAATCTATATCAGATTACTCACCATCATGGGGCAGGGAGAAGGAAGGGAGTTAGAAAAATGTGGAACTCAAGAGCCTACAAAAAGATAAACGCTGAAAACTATCTTTGCATGTAATTGGAAAAAATAAAATAATATTAAAAAACCGAAATAGGGACAGCTAAATAGAAAAAAATATGATAATATTCATCTGTATCAGGTGTTTCTTCAGGAGTTTCTGATAAGGCCACATGAATTTGTGACTTGTTCTCAACATCCATGAAGACTCCTGAAAGAAGGGCAAGGGAACTTGAATGAAACCTTAGCTTCAGACCAGCTCTGAACTGTCTCTCACTTTAATTCTCTCAATAGTATTCAGAAATTTGGTCACAGGGTGCTAATTCCACCCTCATCCCTTTCTTGCCACATCCCAATATCAGCCAAGATGTCCTACTGTTCATATCTCTTATTTTATCGTAGCAAAAAAGGTAACAGAAGAGTTTCTTTTGAAAGCAAATCTTAGCAACATTATAGGTTAGGGATACCTACCATGATAAACTGAAACAGTAATAGAATAAATTCATAAAGAGAGTTTCTCAGGACCTAAAAATCAACCAGTAATTGAAGGTACCATATTTTCTCTTTGACACACCAAAGAGAGCTTTACAAATTTATACCAAGGGGAGAACCTCAAGTCCCAATTCTAGTCTTATCCTCCTTAAAATAAATAACCTGTATGGGTGACTTAGGTTGCTTATCTGTCTGATGAGATTTGAGAGCTGATGACCTGAAAGGTCACCTGGAACTTTTCAGAGGTGGTAAAATTGTTTAATTACATTTCCGGGACTAAGGTTGAAAAGAAAGTCTAGCATAATATCCCTGTTTCCTGGATCTTGGATGCCCTTTGGAATTGTACTTCCAACAATCTTGGTATAACATTTATTGAGCAACCAAATAATAGCAAAGCTATTTTTACTAGGGCTACTAGTTGTTGAAAAAATAACTAGCCCTAGTCATGCATCACTTCAACTCAGATCATGGCACCTTATATTATTTCAGTTAAATAATGAGCTTCCCCAGCATTCAAAGTTGTAGAAATCGTCTTCATTATTTCTCTTTAAAGTTATTTATGCATATAGAATAAGTCATGTCATATTTCTATTTTATTTTCTTTTCCCTCTGGCTAAAAGTGCTGTTTATTTATCTTATATATTAGGTTACTTTTTATGGTGCTACTACTATTATATATAGCTTTTAGTTTATTAGCTTGTGCTGTATATTAAATTATGTTCAAATAAGATTTGCAAGAAAAAAAAGAGTTTTTCAGCTTATTTTGGGATTTAGGTGACAATTTTGGCAAGTTGATTTTCAAGAAAGAAATTATGAATCTCTAAGGAAAGAGATCTCTATCCTCTCTAGAATCTATGATGACCAATGCTAGGATATATATACCAGAATGCAACAAAAGTATTTTAATTTAACCTAACATAAAAGAAAGTGTGTTAAGGTCCCTTCTTGTTCAATTTCACAAATTTTGCCTTGGTGCTGTTAGTGCTGAGAAACACTAACAATGGTTAGAGAAGAAGTTTCAGAGTGTGGAACTAGTCCTGGCCATGTGACCCTGGACAAGTCACTTCATCTCTAAGTTCCCTCCAACAGCCCTGTATGGCTCTAAATTGCAGTAGCAACAGATGTGCATTGGCAGAGGGAGTTTCCTTATATAAAATTCCGTATTCCAACGAAATTAGTTTCAAAACAATGATTAGAACTAACTGTCAGACAAAATCTGAGGTTTGAAGACAATGTACTAAAGATGCTGCTGCAAGAAGCAGACAGGCTGCCAGGTCTACCTTGGAGGTCTGCTGGCCCCCAGTCTCCATATTTCAGTAAATATCACTCTAAGCTCTAAGAGACTTGATGTCCTTATACAAAGAAGAGTTCTGAAAGCATCTTTGTAGACATAGTGTAATTATTTACTCTATCCCAAGACAAATTTGGAGATTCCTGTTACCTATTTTCCCCATGCCTTTTAGTTCACTTAATATATAATAAAGTCTGAGGTTTGTGGGCCCAGAGATTAACTACTTGGCAATGCAATACGGTAAAACAGAATGGCAACACAATTTAAGTTGTGAACCTAGCAGCTCAAACTTTATCTCATTAATAGTCAAAAGTTCCCTCCCAATGGTAAATCCTGTGATTCTGTGACAATAACCTCAACTTTAGACATTCGGAGTTGGAATATGAAATATATTTATTAAATGTAACGAAAGGAAAAAAAATTTAGGGATCTCAAATAGCACTATCAAGAGCTGCACCTGAGTAACAAGAAACCAGTTCAATTTTTACTTAGCCTCCAGACAGTTTGCCATAATTCCCAGCATATCACAGATTATCTGTGACTACTTATTAGTTTGTAGTAAATGTTCATTCACAACACATAGCCCAGAGAGGTCTAGGGGACCTTAAAAGAAGATTTAATAATAGTTTAGGGTTATTTGAGCCTAATAAAACCATCTGAAAAACCCCAAACAAACAGAATTTTTCAAAAAGTGAATGTGAGGCTTCCCTTGGGAGTTGTATGTACAATGCTGAATTATGTATTTCCATAAATACTGCTTACAGCCAGTGACTACTTCATGTCAATAAAAAATGAATGAGCAAGCTATCCCATCAAATGTAAGAATAAGTAGGATAAGTGTTTACCAGTCTTATGCAGAACAAGTGGGGGAATAATCTCTCTGAGTGAAGAATCCTCTGGTAGCTGAATATCCTGAAGTACATTGTTCATATTGCCTGTTTTCCAGGAGGTCTTGACATCATTTGAATGTGATTAGAACAATTTCTTAGTTTATAAAAATCAAGTAACATCTGAAAAATAAAGCAGGCAGAAATGCTGAAAATTTGTGTTGAATTCTTTATTCCCTGATTATTTATAATATATATTGTTAAATAGGATTTTAAAAAATTCTTTTCCAATATGCATTGTCAAATAGTAGCTGGTGTCATGCTAGACTCTCACCACTTGATGGCAGGAGTCAAATAGACTTGACATGGAGTTGGGTTAAAAAAAACCGATTGTGGATCTGGAAGGGAATTAACAAATTGCTTAGGACAACACCTTCGTTTCAAAATATCCTCAAAGGTACCTCAAATTTCTCATATCCAAAACAGAACTCATTATCTTTTCTCCCAGAATCTATTCTTCCTTTGACCTTCCTCACTTCTGCTGAGTCTACAACCATCTTTCCAATCACCCAGGTTGAACATTCCTCCTTATTCCATATCCTACATATCCATGCAATCAATTACCACATCTTACTCACTGTTTACACTTCATAACACCTCTTGCATCTAGCCCCTTCTCTCCACTTACATAGCTGCAACCCCCAAAGTCACCATCATTCTTCACCCAGACTAATGACTTCCTAACTGGTCTCCCTCTCTTAAGTTTTTCCTAACTTCAATTCAAATCCCCCATCATTAAAGTCAACAAAGTGATCAATCGCCAAAAGTGATTTTCCTAAAGTTCCGATCTGATCATGCCACTTATAATCTCCTCTGTTAGTTATTTAAAGTCCTTCACAACCTGCCCTTAACTTATCTGCCATGTGTTGCACATTGCATTTATTACAGTGAAGGGTATGTTGTGCAAAGACATCCTTCTCACTTGCCTTTTCCAGAACCATGTCATCCCTTGGCCTGATTTGATAGGAAATAGGACTATTGGTGATGGTCTGGATGCTGCAAGAGTCCTTAGCCCTTGAGCACGTTTTTCCCTCCCATATCACTGAGGCATTGTGGTGCTCCAGCAACACTGAGCAAAGTGTCAGCATGTGATAACTGGCAACAAAATAGCGACTCACAACATATGAAGCCCCACAATGTTTCAGCAACTTTGGACTGTGACAACATGGTTAATCCAACTCCATCTCTCTTTTCAGACCTTCAAACCCATCCCACCCCAATCTAAAGACTTTGGTTTCCTTTTTGTCTTTGTATCACCTTAAGGAAGTGCTTAACAAATGCGTGTTGATGTATTACAACTTGCTGAAGGTAAAAAATCAAGTCATTAAACTAATTAAAAGGAGAATTTCAGACTCCTGACTTCTGAGCCAAGGAAGTTTTGCATTGCATCACAAGTTTCTCTATGATGCCACCAAGATGATTACCTTCACTCCTTTCCCTTTCCAGATTCCTTCTATGTATTGTCTTCCCTCTTTAGAATGAAGCTCCTTGAAGGTAGGAACTGGTCCTTCTTTCTGCTTATATTTGTAACCCCAGCACATAATAGACTGTGCCTATCATGTAATAAGTATTGAACAAAATGCTTGTTGAATTGACTGGAGACATGCTTTCCTGGGATAACTCTTGGCATGATTTTATTATTGCCAGAGATGAACTGGGGTTCCAGTATTTTAAAGGTTCACATATAAACTAAACAGAAAACTGTATGTGTGTGAAAGGGCATTAAACATAGGTGGAAAGATAAGTCTAACAACAATAACTCCCCCCATCAATAATAAATTCAATTAAATAAAACAATCATTAAACAAGCACTTACTATGTGCAAGACAAAAGTGAACTTTCCCTCAAAGGACTTTACATTCAATCAGAACAGTCACTATAATGATTTAAAAAACAACATCTTTGTTTCAAAAGTGATTTGCTTATCAGTTAGATTTTCTTACAGCAGGATGTCTAGGACTCTCTTTTCCCCCCTTTTCCTAGTCTACATTTTAACCACTTCCTCATTTCCTCTTACATTATGCTATGATTGTCTTGAGAGCTCTGCCAAGTTGGGTTGTTTTTATATTAGTCCAGTGCTCTGCATTTTGTAGAAATTTATTTTTGCTTGAATTAACTGAAAATGGTTATTTTCAATGCTTTCACCTCATCCAAAAAGTCCTAGATTCTTTGATTCGATGTCAGGTTAGGAAAGAGTCAACACTCGTTATTTTTGTTTAGTGTTGCATTAGGATAAGGGAAATCACTGTTAGGTATTTTAATCTACAATAACACCTGAGACTAAGGTGTGGCTGACTTCCACAACAACTTGGAATAATTTTATATCTAGTTATGTACCCAAGAACCCTAAAATCATTTAAGTAGCAAATATTCTATCTTTCTCAATATACAATATGAAAATTTTTTTCATGTAAATCATTAACAATTTAAAGCCTCCTGAATTGGATTTTTTGTATAGTAATAAAAAGACTGATCACATTGGTTAAAACTTAACCATATATAATTGGCCACAAATGGAAGGCAGTATGTGACAGGTTAATAAAAAGCAAAATCAGCCAACTTGTAAATCTTTAACATTATGACTAAGAGGGTTGGTGTGTCATCTGTACAAGTAAAGAAAATGTGATTTAGAGAAGTGGGAGGATGGAGCTTTATCCATAATTCATTCATTGCAAAATACATTTATGTATCTCTTATATATCCAGAGGCCTGGTGGTTGTTGGTAAAGAAATTAATAAAATAAAAAAAACAATCCTAGAATGTATAGTGGCAAGAAATGGAGGGTGGAATTTAGCAACTAGGTATAAAACATAAAGGGAAGCTGATCACATTTAGAATCAAGTCATAAAATGCTAGCCTTAGAAGGGCCTTTAAAGACCAACCATTTCAATCCCCCAGCTCTACAGACAATCAAACTGAGGACAACAGTAGTGAAGTAACTTGTGCATGATCACACAGTTTTGAATTGAAAAAGCAACACCTTATTTTTAATGGGAGACATGATGGAAAAATGTTAGCTAAGGTTAAAGCAATTATGGGGCAGATATCAATGAGGTTTCATGAAGGGTTTATTAGAGTACTTGCCTTTGAAAAGAAAGGTAAAATCTGTACTTTTTCTTAGGGGGGAAGCAATCAGGGTTAAGTGACTTGACCAGGATCACACAGCTAGTCTGAGGTTAAATTTAAACTCAGGTCCTCCTGGCTCCTGGGCTGGTGCTCTAGCCACCATGACACCTAGCTGCCCCTAATTTATGCTTTTTTAGAACTCTCCTTTTCAGTCCCTCGGGTCAGAGACTAGTCACAGAGTTCAATATAAGCAGTTCATTGGAGGCTGATCAATGAACTCAAATTCATAAGACACTAATTTAGAAACCAGAAAGTCCCTTAAAGGGAAGCAACTAGGTAGTGAAGTAGAGAAGAGTGTTCTATTTGGAGTCCGGGGTCCAAATTTGGCCTCAGAAACTTAATAACTCTGTAACCATAAACAAGTCACTTTCTCTCTGCCTCATTTTCCTCAGTTGTAAAATGGGGTTAATAACTGCACCTACCTCCCAGGAGCAAATGAAATAATATTTACAAAGTGCTTAGCATAGTCCTGGTTCGCAGTAGGTGCTGCATAAATGCTTATTCTCTTCCAGGGATAATCCTGGCCAGTAACTTACCTTATAGGCAGTCTCTATATTACAAACTGTTACTTCCCAAAAGTTCATTTGTAAGTCAGTTGTACAAACTCAAAAAGAATGTTATCATAGAAAAATGATCCATCTTAGTGCCTCTGCTCACATCCTCCCTGATCTAGAATAGAGTTCCCTTTCCTCTACGATACTATAGTTACCTATTCAAGTACTTTCCTTCCTTAAAGGTCCAACTCAGCATCCCTTCTATGTGGCCTTCTCTGGCTCACTTCCCAGCTCCAGTTCCAGGTAAATCATTCCCTCCTCCAGTTTTCCAGTGCCTGTTGAATGGACCATGATTTCTGTACTTAACACATTCTCATTTGGAGCACATTCTCTTATTTACATCTTTACCCTTATATGTTATTTCCTCGAGGGCAGGACAGGTTTATATCTATAGAATTTAATGATCCAGAGCTAAAAAAGAGATTGGGCCAATCCCTTTATTTTACAGCTAAGGAAACCTAAAGAAGTGAAATGACTTGCTTAAGATCACAGTCAGGAAATATAAAGCTATTAATCCAAACCCAGCATTCTTTCCACTATTCTTTGCTTTCATCTACCATTGGGCACTTAGGTGGCACAGTGGATAGAGCTGAACATGGATTTGAGAAGATCTGAGTTCAAATTCAGCCTCAGACACTCATTAGTTATATGACTCTGGGCAAGTCACTTAACCCCTGTGTGTCTCAATTTCTCATCTGTAAAAAGGGGACACACTGAAGAAGGAAATAGCAAATCACTCCAGTTTTTTTTTTTTTTGCCAAGAAAACTCCATGGACAATCCATGATGTCATAAATGGGCATGACCAACACAATGCCAATCATAGGAATAGATACGTAATAAATATTTCTATGACTAAATTGGATTGAATTATAAACTGTAATTAAAGTCCCATGTATCTGTATGGTGCAAAGAATCACTGACCGGAGGCAGGGGGATCACTCACTGGAGGTAGGGGACTTGGTTTTGAATCCCATTAAGTCACTTACTTACATGCTTAACTAGCCTTCCTCAGGATCAGTCTCAGTTTCCTGATTTGGAGGATGGGGTCTCCAGGTACCATCTGCCAAATTGAGGCTAATGTTTTCACTTGATTTTCAATTAATAGACACAATTCTTTTTGATGAAAGGCTTAACTAAGACAATGGTCAAATTGACCATTCTCTCTTCTCATTAAATTTTTTCCCGTAAACTCTACACATGGCCCTTGTGTCATTTGTTGTCATTGTTGCTGCTATTCTCATTTCCTGACAATACCCTCCAAGGTCCCATGACTGTGGTATCTCTCTCCCAGGTCTGCCTTTTCCATCTCTTCTACCCTGTGAGGTTGATTGAGGATATTAATGAGATTCAAAACATCAAAACCAAAGCAAACCTCTGTAGAAACTTTTTGAGTCTTGGTCAGTAACCAGTTTAAATAAACTATCCTATATCTTTGCAAAATAACTAAGAAATTTAAGCACCTTTTTGTTTCAAGTATATTTAAGTCTAGAAAAGAATCATATAATTTTAGAGCTGGTGGCCTTACAGATTACTGAGTCCAACAGTTATTTTAAAGATAAGGAAACTGAGGCCCAGTTATCTGCAATAGGATCCAAGCTCATATTCTCTGACTCTAAATCTCTTGTTCTTTCTATTATATCACACTGTGCTTCAATTGGGTCATTTAATGGAATTACAGAATTATTGAATCTTAGGGTCCTCTAAGGTCCATGTTAGGCTAACCTGCAGTCATACAAGAATACAATCCAATACTGATCAGACAAATGTTCATCAGCTTTTCTAGAAGCCCTACAGTGAACAGGGGAATGCTACTTTTAGGCACTGCATTTTACTTTTGAAGAGTTCGCTTTGGGTTAGGAAGTTTTTCTTTGAATCAAGATTAAATTTGTCCCTTTACACTTCTGTACATTGCCACTAGTTCTGCTTGCCAGGGCCTAGCAGAACACATCTGATCTCTTGTCAATTTAAAGCTTTTTGTGTATATATTATCTGAAAAACCATATTCTAAAAGTATCTTTAATGTTGATTAAATATCACCTTCAAGAAAATCAGAGCCATCCTAACAATGTGAACTTTTCCCCATTGATTTTGTCAGTTGCCTATTCAAATAACTATTTCTTCTTCTGCTGCTACTATTAAACCTTGAATGTGCATATAGATATACTACTACTTACTATAATAAAGTCTTTTCACTTGTTTAGACATTCCTTACCTTTAGAATAAATCTTTAAAGTAGAACATTAGCAAATTTCCCTAGATAAGTTTATATCATGGAAAGTATTCTCATTGTCCATCACAGCTATAATATTTTCTGAAATCTCCAACATGTGAGTTATGAGAATGTGTCCTCATAAATCTAGGCTGGCTGTCTCAGATCAAATTCTGCTTTTCAAGCAATTTTCTGGCTAAATCATCCCATATCATTTTAAATATTTTTCCATACAATGGATGTTAAGCCAACTATGATCCTTTACTGAATTATGTCATATTTGCCATCTTCCAGCTTTTGGGAGCCCTGCCCCCTTATGAGTAGACTTCTAAAAATATCATTTAAGACACCAACTAATTTCTAATCCTAGCTTCTATTAAAACCGATGGATGGGTGCTTCATTCCTAGTCTTTGTGCGTAATTAACTATGTCTAGTCACTAACAATATGCCTGGTTCAGATTAGCCGGTGCCAGGAATCATTTTGTCCAATGGACCTCCTCTGAAGTAGATGGGGGGGCTGGAAGAGAGAGGTCTGGAAACTCTTTTGTTGAAGTGGGGTCCTTCAGGCTGCATTTCCTTAAGTAATGCTAGTTCCTCTCAGTAGAAGCAATTTTGATCTCAAGCCATTCAAAATCAATTTGAAAAAATGTACTGAAGTCCCAATTCTTAGCAATTACCTAGTTCAAACCTCTCATGAAAAAATAACTGTGACCAGAGAAGTAAGGTGATCTGTCCTCAAGTTATTTACATAAAAAAGAAAGTGGCAGAGTTGGGAATATTCCTCAGGCAGCTGGTGGAACAGTGGCTAGACTGAACTTAATAAATGTTAATTGATTGATTATTATTATTATGATTAATATAGTAATACTCAGGGTCTTCCTGTTGGTCATAAACAGAACCCCAAAACCAGAGTTTTGCTCCAGGATGCAGATGTGGAGGGAGGGTCAGTTGTTGGTGCTTTTTAACTCTGTGTGCAACTGCACCTATGGCCTATCTTGTTGCTAGCCAGGGTCTCTTAAATGGCCCACTTCTCACCACCCCTTAGACTCTCTTTTCTCTACTCCTTTGAGATAAGCGCCTCCCTAGCCCATTCCTGGAAACTACACCTTGTCCCCACTCCCCACCTCCCAAACAAGAAAAACCCGCCTAGGTAGAGGTTTAGCCAATCACTCAATCCTTTGTTACACATCCCTATTTTTATTATGTACCCGAGGCTAGAGACAAGCTTGGACTATCTGTGCCAGACAAGCGCTTTACCTTTACTAAGTGTACCACAAGTAATTTATTGCTATACCTCTGTATTTACCTTCTGGTGAGCTATAAATAACAATACCTTTGGTCATCAATAATGAAATCCAAAAAGTAACAGTACATTCTACCTCCATGTTGAAACTGTTAAGCTGAAAAGTAAATATATCTTCTGAACCCTCAAACGGATTTGGCCTCAAAGTGGGAAAACTGGTCTTTCCACTTCTAACCAAAATTAGAATGTAAAATGGGACCAAGTTTCCTAGCAGGTACCATTTGTATTCCTCACTTTGTAGATTGCCTCAAACTAGTTCAAACAAGTTAAAACCAGTAGTTTCCTGCTTTCTAATGAACTTAACTTAGTCTCCTGGTATGCTCCTTATTTACAGTACCCAAGGGATCTGAATAACTGCCAATTATTATTGTGGGGAAGGTATAGCACTTTAAATGTATTTTACACTTTACCCTGAAGCAGAAAATCAGGAGAAAGGGAAAGGTATGGGATTCAGTTGAGCACAACACTCAATTTAAATGAATACTTAAGTACAGTACATAACAGCCTCTATTCCTACCTAATTCTCGACCTATGGATTTACAGGGTGAGCAGGATTTACAGCTGCTTATTGAATTTTGCTCCTGTAGCCACGGTTACATAATTATTCATTTAACCTGTTTGTGCCCATTTTTTATGGGGCTCCTAATTCTTCTTTTTAGTAAATCTGTGTACCTTTTTGAAAAGCCCTGTTGCTTATACTCTTCACTGCTCCTTAATCACACTGGCTTGTGTTGTCCTTTTCCTTGCTTTTGCTTTAACAGGAATGAATTTTCATTGCTGGAGTTTTTAATGTGCATTCTGTGTGGGCTTATGTGAAGCATTTGGGACGTGCTGAGTCAAAGACAACGAATGTGTCACATCAGGAGGATGCACAATGCCAGCTTGAACACTAAATGTGTTCAGAGAAAAGACAGGTGCTTAAGCTCTTATCTGCTAGAGCAGAGGAAGGAAAATAAGAGTCTGCATAAAGGTTATAGAGCTGTGTTAATGTGGGGGGAAAATATTATGATTGCATCAGGTGTATTCTGTAGTCAACTCCAACCAACCTTCCAGAGTTGATTGTTAAATTTTCAGAATGAGCATTTATCCCATGAAAATTAGCAACAATAGGGTCATCTAGGTGAGGTGGTGGATAGAGCACTGGCCCTGGAATCAGGAGGCCCTGAGTTCAAAGCCAACCTTAGACATTTACTAACTGTGTTAACCCTGATTGCCTCCAAGAAAAAAAAGAAAGAAAAAAAAAAGAAATTGGCAAAAGAAACAAAACAGGACTTGACCTGTTGTTTTGTTCATTGTCCAGACATAAGGAAAATGTTAATAGTGCAGATTAAACGTGAATAATGTTAATAATGCAAATTAAATTTTTTCTTTCAATTTTTTAAATTTATTATTCTCATACATAAACTTGACGAACAGTCTTGAAATTTAATTCCCCCTACTTACCCTGCCCCCCTCCACTAAGAGTTGGTTGTTAAATATTTACCAGCACATTCTTGGGTAGTACAGAATTAAGTGACTTTTTTAATGTGTCATTTCTAGACACTCCAAACTCAACTGTAACCAAAAAAGTACCCAAGCCAAAAAAATGAAGTACAACACAGTACTAACTGATTCATCACTGTCTGGGATACAGGCCAGTATCTGTTGTGTTTTTACCAACTGCCTTCAAGGCAGCATGGTATGAAATGATAGCATCCCTGTCAGGTATTATATTCACAGTGTTACATTGTTTTACACTCACAATTTGCCCATGATCCACAGGGAGTGATAATGTAAAGCATATTATTAAAAAAAAAAAGCCTAAACCAAAAACTCCTAAGTTAACCATAGAAAAGGGGGAACTGGACCATTACTGTGAGATTTGGTAGAGATTTTGATAAAAAGGTAAAAATAGTCTCCCTGTCCCAGTTGAAATCCTCTATTCTGTGTATGGTCATCAAAAAAGAAGGTATAGCAATGAGATTTCAGATCCTGAGTCCTATTCAGTGGAAATCTTCTGTATAATAAGCCAGGAAATCAAAAAATCAAATTCAAATCTACAAATATTACTTTTCATATGTGCAAGAAACAAAAATAAAAATGAGAACCAGTCCCTGACCAAATCATTAATTGTATTAGTTTCTTAGGAAAAATAATAGATATAGAACTGGAAGGGACCTTATAAACCTTTAGGGCAGTCCTCTCATTTTATAGATGAGGAAAGTGAGGCCTAGGGAGGTGAAATGATTCAATACAGGTAATGACA